>NC_061833.1:13851185-13853685 GCF_019202785.1 Penaeus chinensis
TGAGGTAACTAATTTGTATTACAATAAAAAAAAAAAAAAAAAAAGGACAGATATATGAATATGATTTAGAAGACTAATATTACATTCCTACTTACATCAAGGTCAACTTCTAATTTGTTTATAGTATCAGTAGAGGTGTTGAGACATTCCAGTTCCACCTGTTCAAAAAAGAATAATAATAATTGATAATACATACTTGTCATTGTAGCTAAAACTACATCACTGATGATCCACTAATATAATTTATGCATTAACTGATAATACAATTTGCATTAAAAAAAGTAATGCAAGATGTACCGATCTTAATATAAGGATTTACTGTTGGTAAGATGAAACAACATATGAACCATACTTGACTTGTAATAACTGACTGATATGTGATAACTGTGAATATACAAGCGCATGCACACACACACACACACACACACACACACACACACACACACACACACACACACACACACACACACACACACACACACACACACACACACACACACACACACACACCCACACCCACACCCACACCCACACCCACACCCACACCCACACCCACACCCACACCCACACCCACACCCACACCCACACCCACACCCACACCCACACCCACAGAAATATCAGAAAACTTATTGGATAACCATTACAGAATATGAAGAAAATATTCTTCAAATTCTAGTGTGTTATATGAAATTTACAGGTAACTTTACAATAAAGGTACAATATATCATCTAATAATTACACAGACCATTGGCTATTAATCATTTTGCCACCACACCCTCTCTCTGCAGGTGGTCCTTACATCCAGGCCACCAACACGCACAATTTCAACCAAATGTTTAAAAATCTAACCTTAATTAAAAGAAAAGAAAGAAATTCTCACTTTTTCTATGCCTTTCCCCCCCCTGGAAGCTGCCCCCCCCCCCCCTCCCACTGGTCAAGAACCACTGACAGACAAATGTAGGTCATCACTAGGATATCTTCTGATGATGCCCTAAACACGTTTTTGTTTTAATAATTTATGTTATTTAATTTTAAAAGTCAGTTAAGCTTTAAAAAATAGTCTAAAAGCGTCTGATAAATATTAACATAATTCGTGGCAACTAATTAATAACTTGTTATTAATTAACACAACATTATCTACCCCACATCCTTAAAGTATCAATAGATAGTTACTGATCAAACTAATGCCTACATCACATTTGCTGAAGCTGTTTCAGCCCAAGCACAACAAAAACGACGCAAAGAGAGTCCTCCAACCTGAATTCGAGGGTCAGGTGCCTCGTCAAACACATCAGCAGGCAGGGTGTCGCTATTGGCACACCGCATATTGGTGTCACTCAGGTCTACCTCCTCCATACTCGATTCCCGCTTGTCCTCTAGGGTGCCCATATCCTCTCTAGTGTCATGCTACCTCGCCCATTACACAAACCGTAGCCCTAATCTACAGGGGAGCAAAGGTTTGTCGATTTCGAGCCTCGACCAATTTCGTCTGCAGATGGTGTGGTGTTATAGACGATTGAAAGCGAAGGATACAAAGAGTTTTGGGTGTTTGATCGCAATATCTTATAGGTTCTAATTTCCTTAATTTCCAGTAAGTATGAAATCCGATCCTCGACTATAAACACCTGATAGATCCTTGATAGATTCTTTATATCGTCTATATCCCCGTCAGAAAGTGGGCGGAAGAGCCATTATTTCAATGTTAAATGATAGGTTAGAATCCCTTTAATGTAGAATTATCTAAATGATTGGTTGTTTCCATTTCATCTTATCCCATCTCCAAAGTTGGCGTCAGTTCATGCGTAAAACACGTGGAAATCGACGAAAATATTGCGGGGTGAGCTGTGTAGCAGAAGACACGTAGACGGGACAATAGTATGGCAAGAGTATTGAGTCGTGCGAGTAATGAGGGAAATGAAACATGAATGAGAGTGAACGAAAATGCCTTCTTTAGAGGAGTTGATCATAATAAAAAAGACAAATTCAGATGGTATGGGATTAGGAAGACCATCCATTAATAAAAGAATAGTGGAAGGAAGCAAAATGAGGAAATGAGCTGAAGCGCGAGCATAACAGGAGAGAATGAGGAAGTAAGAGATTAAGGAAAAAAAAAAAAAAAAAAACTGGGTATATTAGAAGGGTGTGAGAACAGGATAATATGTTAGGACTGATGAAGTAAGTATGAGATTGAGGAATAAATGGAATGGAAGATGGAAAAAGTGAATTATAAGGGAAGGAATAGGGCTTTAAAATGAGGCAAATGGTTCGCAATTGATGAAAAGCAATGCTCATGGCATAAAATAATAAAGATATTAAGAATTTGAAGTAGAACCTGTCTTCAATGGATGGACAGTGACAAGAATACGGAGATTCTAAGATGTATACTTTAATGCAAACACAAACCCATCATTAGCACCTGCAACATCTCAAGGGCACCTCATAAAATTTCTTGTTACAAGGGAAGAAATGCGGATGATTGGTTTAATATGAGTAATAAATA
>NC_061833.1:13858685-13863685 GCF_019202785.1 Penaeus chinensis
CATACCCACAACTTACAGAACCCCTTGCAACATCTTGCTCAGTCCCTCCCTCCCCACCTTCCTTCTTATGTAACCCCATAGAGTGATTGTGGAAAAGAAGCTTGTATAGTTCTTGATTATGAGCGAACCACCCCAAAGGAGCACAGCACGAGGGAAAACACCAGCCGTAGGTTTAGGAAGGCAATTTCGCGGGGACGCCGAAAGTACTTCGCGGTGACGGAGCGGTCGGAACCAGGAGGTATATTGGCGGGAGGGCAATGCGGACGACGTTGCATCAGGGGCGTGCCTGAGGCGACGCGGCGCCCACACGTCCTCACGCCCATCGCCAGGTGGTGATTTGCGCTTTCGTCATAGTACAACGCTACAGGATTTATTGTATGGGGTGGAAGGGAAAAGATGGCATAGGGAAAATCGGATGAGAGGGGGAATGGAAATATTAGTAGGACGACGGTGGACGGGTGAGAAGGCGGAGGAACATGAATGTGAACATGGACATCATCATCGCATGTGGGATTATCACCATGAACAAAATCGACATCAACGTCATCACCACCATTGTCATAATCGGCATCATCATTGCACATCATTATGATAATCATCATCGAGGACAACTAGCAACTTAGCTCACTATAACGGGCCAACAGACAGCAACATGAGAGCACGGAAAGAATCCTAGCTAGGGCTGTCCCAAGCCAGAGCGGACGGGAATGAAAGCGTGGAAGGAGGCTGGCTGTCGGTCTCTCGCTGTCACTCCTTCAACGGCAAACACTCTCTCACGCTGTCACGCCAGGCACCTTCTCCGCGCTCGTCTGCTCCCTCCCTCGGCGCCGCGCCATCACCGTGACGTCTCGACAGAGCGCTTTGGCCCCTCCTCCCCCTTCTTTCCTCTCCCTCCTCCCTCTCTTCTCTTCTCTTGTCTTGACTTGTCTTATAATTTCCCTCAACATTCCTCTTCTCATCTCTTCTCTTGTCATCTCTTCTTTCCTCTCTATTCCTTTCCTTTCCTCTCCCCTCTCCCTCTCCTACTTTCCTCCTTCCCTACTCTCTCCCTCTATCATCTCCCCCTCCCTTCCCGTCCCTCCCACTATCCTCTCCTCCTTCCTCTACCCCCCACTCTCCCTCTTCCATCCCCTCTCCTCTCCTAACCTCCCCTGCTCCCTCTATCCCCAACTCTTCCTCTTCCTTCCCCGCTCCTCTCCTCTCCTCTCCTCCTTCCTATATCCCCAACTCTCCCTCTTCCTTCCCCGCTCCTCTCCTCTCCTCTCCTCTCCTCTCCTCTCCTCTCCTCTCCTCTCCTCTCCTCTCCTCTCCTCTCCTCTCCTCTCCTCTCCTCTCCTCTCCTCTCCCCTCCCCTCCCTGACTTCCAACGCATTATTCCCTCGCTCGCCACAGCAGGCCTGTTGTGCCCTTGCTAGCTTCCAATGTCGATTGTATTAACGTTTTGTTTATCATTCCTATCTCCTTGTCCCAAGTTCGTTGTCCTTGCCCTTGTCCGGCTGCTTGTCCTCGTACATCGCGGGTTGAGCGAACCGCTGTGGTCTTGAACCGTTAACGATATGTCGAACCGGTTGATCAGGGTAAGGGTGTAAACTGGCTGTCAGCAGTGAGGTAGAATGGTAAGTGTAAAGGGCTGTGGCTTGGGTGTCATTATAGTAAGGTTTGTGAAGACTAACTTGTGAATGAAAAAAATAAAGAATGTGTAAGTATTATTATGCCCAGTGGATACTGACTTATTTATATTTTGTAATGGATTCTGTTAACAGGACAGTACGTTGTAGCCAAAAAACTCGTGCTGCACCATTTACTTAAAAGTCAGTGTGCACAACCATGTCCACCACAAAACGTTAGATCACACTTATCACTCCTCGCACCACTGCCCTTCCGCAACACCCAAATTGCACCTCGATTATGGAAAGTCTTGGAATAAATGTAACACTATGATAAGTCTTTATGGCATCGAGTATGCGTGTGTAGTCTACGATGAGGCGGTGTGACAGGTACGGCAGCATGTTCCTTCGCGAATATGGAAAGAAACAGCGAGGCGGTTATGGTAGTACAGCAGGTATAGCGATTGTATTGCGTCAGATATATCCAGCGTGATGTGTGATAGATAACCCTATTGCGGTATTTGTGAAGCTTGACAGGTACCGTATGCTAGTGTGATGGTAGGCCAGGTGAGATGTGTTATGTGGAAGATGTGAAGACACGGGTGCTTGTAGTGTGTGGGATTACATTCCCGGGAGATCGTAGCTGGGCAAGAGTTGTGGTTTGTGGAGAGGAAGGGATGGCTGGTTGTAGCATGGCAGGTGTGGTAGTGTGTAGCGGGAAAGTAGATTCAAGACTGCGGTGTGGCAGGTGAAGTCCCCGATGATGGCGGAGTGTAGGCCCCGCCCACCATAATATACAGGGTGGTGCAGGACACTCTCGACATTCCTCGTGTCTCTGAAGTGCCGTCGGATTTATATTGTTCACCAGACTTTTATTTACGTGATTGATAATTTTTTATGATATTTTGATGATATCGAGTATAGTGGACTAATTTTTTGGGAGGTTTAGGTAAGATAAAAAATAATGTGTATGGGGAAGCGAAGTTTTTGCGGCACTCTGCGTAGCACAGGCAAGCCCAAGAGCCAGGAAGAAGAGGTGGGGGGCGCCAGTGTGCTCCTACGATTGCTGGAGGAACCCTCCATTGCGTAGCGTGCAGTTTCTCTGGACTTCTGTACGTGTGCATCTGATGCTCTGAACAGTTTTGTAGTAGTTGTGTTAGGCTCATTCGCGAGCATTTTACATTTCTGTCAGCTAACAGTGTTCTTTGCTGCTTTGTTACCTGTATTTTTTCTGTGTTGAAGACGATAACCTTATTTCGTCAGGGTCGCGGAGACCTGTAGAACGAAGACGAGGGAGTAGCACAGAACCCCTTGGTGTACCGTGTAGCGTAGGGCACAATAGTGGCGCTGTCGCTGGAATCTAGAAGGAAGTAAGAGCGATCCAGGAGGAGGTGCGGCAGCCTTGGGGGCTCCGCCGTGACCCGGGCTTCCAGGTGCTGCACACACACACACACATACCAGGTATTGCCTTGTCGGTATCTATACCTGCGATGCTGTGTCCCTCCGTCTGCCCCTGCTGGAGAGAGACGCCCTTGCCCCTCGCTCTTGACGGAGGAGTCAAAAGATAAAACCCTCCGCGCCCTTAGGCCAGTACACGTCTTCCAACGCTAGGTAGATTTTAATTCGCTGTCTCACCTGGTAAAGTTCGGCAACGAGCGCATGTCTTCTGAGCGTTGCAAGTTAGTGTTACGTGTGTGAAGACGGTGTTCATGCTTGTCTGCTGCTTGTACTTTTTACTCTTTATAATTAAAAAGTATTCGATGAAATCTTATAATAAGCCTGACTTTGTTTAGTTACTTGTTCTTGAAGGACAACTTATTTTGTTAAGATGGAAAGTAAATGACAGCCATTTGATATTCAGCGTTTTCTGCACTCGTCGTTGTCAAGTTTTTCTGGTGTTTACTGGCAGAAATAAACTAGTCTTTGGCATAGGGCATTTACTCTTGAGGTTTTGGCGGTTGCTCGTGCATTCTTTAAAGCTGTAGAAGGTTTCCTATTGTTATTTTTAAAATAATTACATTATTTTACAGTTATCGCCAATCGACATCATAACCATCAAATATGCAGACAGACAAGCCGGTAGTAAGCTTATATAGTTCGTAAAGCCTTGATTATGAAGTAAGCGAGACGTTCAGTTTATAGAAACGAAGAAAAAAATATAAAGTATGCGTGTCTTTGTGATGTGTCTAGTGTAGCCTGTTCTTACATTGCCGAAGTATAGGGGTTCGAACCAGTGTAGGAATCGAATGTTGTGTAGGACGCGGAAATAGAAAATTAAGTACGAGCTTTGGTCCCGCTTCTATCTCGTGTATGTGTTCTTTGTCCTCCTCTTGCGCACAGGCCTAACTTTATCCGTAAAGAAGTGAGCAAGTTCAGTGAGACGCGGAAGCAGGAGCCAAACACCCTCTTGGGAGAGACTTTGTAACGTCCGTGTTACATCATCGTCACATCTGGCTCCCCTCTCCCCCTCCCCTTCCTTAGTCCCCACGCCCCACCCAGGTGACCAGAGCGAGGGCTATCGTAGTACGAAAGGAAATTACCGTATTGGTACCTGGTCTCCTGTGCGAGAAGGTGAACTGTCTGCCTGCCTGCCCACCTGTACCGTTGTGTTGGTATATTCGGTGTTGTGACCGCTGGGACGCCCGCTCGCCTGCCTACACGTGCGCCGCCCAAGTCTCCGATATCTGTCGAGGTAGGTGTGCTGGGGAGGGGGGGTCATATTTTCACTTACTTTTTCTGGATTTATTTGCTTGTTATTTATTTAATGTTACAGAAAATAATGTTCATATGAGTGGATCGTTATGGTAAATATAAAGGAGTAACAAGAAAAGCATAGTTTGGCATTGACTTATTCAAAAACCTGTTTGCTTTGAAATCATCAACAGGCATGTTGATCGAGCAAACGTAATCATCGATGCAATGGGACACCTTAACGTGTTTTATGGCCTAAAGTGAACATTGTTTATAAACTGCAATGGTTGCCTGTTAACATGCCCGTCCGATCCTGGTTCTGTGTTTTCAGGAATTGACTTTGTCAATAAGGAAAATAAAGCTTGCGGTGTGAATCCCTTATCGCAAATTGTGGTCGAGCTTGTGTGTGATCTTGTCGAGAAGGCTGGCTCCGCTGCCCGCATACTAAGCCGTAGCAAAAAGCAAATGAATAAAGAAAAGGCAGAGGAGCTAGTAGCAGTTCTGGTATATCAGAGTTATAAGAATTGAAAGAAACTAAACAAGGGAAGGGAAATGCCTGGGAAGTATGGGGAAGGAAATGGATTATGAAAAAAAATATATATATATATGAACAAAGAATGTGATGGAAGGAAGTTTTGACATAAAGGAAGTAACAGGAATAGATGCCTCAGATTTAAGAATAAAAAGAAAACGAGAATAGAA
>NC_061833.1:13873685-13876185 GCF_019202785.1 Penaeus chinensis
CGTTGTTTGTGTAGGTTTCGGTAAGGTCCTGTGGGATATAAGCGTTTTATTTTTTGTTTTTGTGAAAGGAATAGATTTGATGATTGAGAACATATGAAAATTTTATTTAGGCTACCATTTTTTAGTATAATCATAGCCAGAGGGCTTTAACTTTTCATGTACTTACACCGCTCACAATGACACCCGCTGTGGAAGAGAACCGCGTTATCATATATATTGATGGTAAATTGCAGTTTTGGAAAGGTAATTGCACATGAAGCCTTCCATTTCGACATTATTAATGGTGAAATATACTTCATAAAGGACTATTAAACCCTATCATTAAATCATTATTTTTTTGTTGTCAATAATTCATTGTTTTGTTTGTTTTGGTTCTGCCTGTATGGCCCTCAGATAAATGGGCCGCGGACTACGCAGGCCAACCACCGTCCACTGCCGTATTCTTGTTGTTTTCCCGCGGGGCGAGTCCTCCAACTCGGAGCGTGAGCGAGGAAACGAAACGGCTGTTAGGGCGTCGAGGACGGGAATTAGGGAGCTCGCGCTACTGAGCCGTGCCGTGCCGGATGAGGCCAAGGGGCGGCGCGCGAGGGGTCGAGGCGTGCCAAAGGAAGTCGGCAGTACTGTAATGGGCTTGGTTAATAAGAGGTCCCGTGAGGCTACATACATTGGGGGTGGGGGTATGGGCTGGTCATCACACGGAGGACGAAGAGGAAGGGCGGATCGTAGGTGTGGGCAGGGGAGCGCAGCTGAGGTCCTTCCGACGCCGCAAACAGGCACCAAAAAAAGTATGTCCTCCAGCTGTTGGGGAGTGAAGTAGGACTCGTTTATCACGCTGTCAAGACTTGTTCCTCGAGGATGGGCGTTCAAAGAGGATATTGCTCCACTCCTTCATCAAAGGACGTTTCAAGTGGCCGATTAAAGCGCATCAAAGGCGAGTGCAAAAGCCTTGGAGACGATGGGGGGCGTTGGGATAGAGGCGGGGAGGGGGGATGCAGAGACCAAGGGACTCCTGGACGGCTGTCGCTACGGAGGACTCTTTGAAGGGCCTTCCGCTGTTTTCCAATAAGTAAAACCGAGAAATCCGTCTCAATGAGGTCGGGAGATGCAATTACAATTAGTGATAATTAGGTAGTGAAAGACGCCGAACCTTCATTATGTTGCTGATGGAATAATGGAGGGCGAGGAGTGTAATAAGAGGAAGGAGACGACAACGACGATGGTGGTGATGATGATGGTGGTGGTGATGATTATGATGACGATGGCGACGATTACGATGATGATAATGATAGAAATGATGATGGTGATGATAAGGAGGGAAAGGGAGACGACAACGACGGAAATAAGGACGAAGAGAAGGAGAAGAGGCAGATAAAAGGAAAAGAGGAAATATGAGGACGACGAGGAGGGCGGGGAGAACCAAGATGGGCTTGTCGAGTCGTGGCTGTGACGCACTGGCAGGACGACAGGAAGTGGGTAATTAGGGGACGAGGGGGGTAGGGGTGTAGGGGATGGTGGGGGTGAGGGAGGAGGGGGACACAGGTAGGCGGCAAGGATTGGGTCTGTGTTATTGATGTATGATTGAGCTTTATTATTAGTGCAGTGTGGTAATGGAAAAGGGGCTTGTATTATTCTTTGATATATGAAAAATGTTTTGTAGTATTTTGTGATGTATTAAAAATGTTTTGTAGTATTTTGTGATGTATTAAAAATGTTTTGTAGTATTTTGTGATGTATTAAAAATGTTTTGTAGTATTTTGTGATGTATTAAAAATGTTCTGTATTCAATGTATTTTTTAGTATACTGTGATGTATTAAAAATACTTTGTAGTATTCTGTGATTTCTTAAAAGTGTTTTTTTAGTATTCTGTGATGTATTAAAAATGATTTGTAGTAGTGTGTGGCGTATTAAAAATGGTTTGTATTAATGTGATACATTAAAATGGTTTGTATTCTGTAATTAATTATTGTTTATTCTTTTATTGGCAGTGGTGTGGTAGATTAATGTACTGTAATTACAGCGATTAAGTTCAAGTAGCATAAATGATAGTTGCGGCGAAATAAGCAGATAATTTGATCAATAAAACCTGTATTAAGTTCATTAGATGTGCACCTGGATTTAAGACTAAAATATAATATATATATATATATATATATATATATATATATTGGGCTGATTTTATTCATGGTTAGTCATCAGTATAAATTGTATTTCACGCACTAAGGGAATGGAAAAGACGGCAGTTTGATCTCATAGAAATTAGCGTCCTTGCACCTGTTTTATAGAGAACAAAAAATGAAAGGGAACTTTTTTAAATACATTTGAATTTAGTCATGTGAACTGATTGAATCCCAGTTCAGTTTATCACTCCAGTTGTATATTATAAAGAAGATATAGGATGTGAGTGAGAGGCAGAGGGATAGGGAGAGGGATAGGGATAGGGATAGGGATAGGGATAGGGATAGGGATAGAGATAAGGATAGAGAGAAAGAGAGAAATAAA
>NC_061833.1:13881185-13892762 GCF_019202785.1 Penaeus chinensis
ACCATCATCATCATCATCATCATCATCATCATCATCATCATCATCATCATCATCATCATCATCTTTACAGTCACTACCATCACCATAATCACCACCATCACCCCCCCCCCCCCATCCCGGCACCAATCCTAAGCCTTCGAATCAGGGATATAACACGTGTTCATTCTTAGGTTATTTGTTGATCAGAGTAAGTGCAAGTCCTGTTCTTGCTTGTTCACCGTTCAGCGTCGGTTGCACAACTTTCCTGTTCTCTGACCTTTGTCTTTCTTTGTTCAGGTCTTCTTGGTTTGGCTGAACAGTTCGCCTTGTTTGGCGCTCGTACATTGATTTGATTTGTTTTGTTTGTTTGTTTGTTTGTTGATTTATTTGTTGATTGAGGTGTTGTTCACCTTGTCCCTTGTCTGTGGGATTTTTTTTTTTTTTGACGGGAGTGATTCTTCTATTTTTTCTATCTTTTTTTGTTTTGTTTTGTTTTTGTCTGTCTTGGCTTGGAGGTCATGCATGACTTTTATTATCCTTTATGATTATGTGTTTTTTATAGTGTGTAATTCATTGCTTTTTTTTCCCGAATTTGAGGAAAAAATAACTAATTTCTTATATTATTTAATGTTTTGCGCTATCTCGTTGCAGCACGAGAGGGAAAGAGGGAGCTCTGATAACCATGACGTTAATCGAGAGATAGCGGATACTAGCCTCGCCTCCCGCCTCTCGACAGATAAGCCAAAACGTGCACTAACCGCAGACTCCTTCCTTCCTCCTCCGCAGGTGCGTCCGTGAGCCGTGATCCTCAAGTGTAACCTCAGTGGGCCCGCAGGACTTCCAGGTCGACGTGATGGGGTAAGAGAGCCTCTTGTTCTGTTCGCTGGCAGCGGCGGCGACGGCGATGCTGGGGGTGCTTGCGCTGGCCAAGGACGGCCTCGCTGGAACGCTGGGGCTGGGTTCGGCCGGGGCAGAGCTTGGGGCACGTGTGTGTGTGTGTGCTTGCGCTGGTGCTTCTGTTTGTCTCCATGTGTTTGTGTGGGCCTTGTCCATGTGTCTGTCTGCTTATAAGAGTGTAAACGTATTGCAGCACCGTCTTGTGTGCATGGTTATAATGTGTACGTATTTTTATTGTGTGCATAAACGTCTTTGTGTGTCTGCTTAATGTTATTGAGATGGTATACATGCGTTTGTAATTATATATGCACATATTTCTCCTGTGATACGAGTGGTCCGCACACGCCGCCGCAGGTGTTTATAGTTACAGGTTTATGTTTATTGATGTAGATTTGCGTAGATATGCTTTATGTTGCAATGTAAGTGTTTATGCACATGCCATATTCATTTGTTTATTATGCGACGTATCTGGCCCGAGATCTAGATGGATGGGTCAGTGACATCGTTCTAGTGGGTTTCTTGTGGGGTGGGGCAGGGCAAAGGGTGTTCAAGAGAAGGTAGAGACAAAAGGAGAGTAAAGGGAGGGTAAAAGGAAGGTAGAGGCCGGTTAAAGAGAAGGCAAAGACAGGGCAAATGGGGAGCATAGGGAAGGTAAAAGGAAGACCGTGACAAAGTAGCGAGAAAAATGGGGCAAAGAGGAGAGGAAAAGGAAGATAAAGGTGAGGTAACAGCAGGCGAGGGGAAGGGCTAGGCAGCACCGATAGGGCAAGGGAAGGGTAAAGGAAAGACAAAGAAAAAAAGCAAAGGAATGGCAGAAGCAGGGAGGTGGGCCAGTAGCCCTCTGCAACAGTAGGGGTTGGACCGGCAGGAAGGGAAGGAAGCCCGCATGAGGAAAAGGCAGGGATATAGGTAGGGGAGGAGAGGAGGGGGCTGATAGGGGAGGAGAGTAGACTTGGTTAATAGGGGAGGGAGGAATGTAGGGTAGGGGTGATGGGGAAGAGAGGATTGTAGGGTAGGGGTGATGGGGAAGAGAGGAATTTAAGATAGGGGTGATGGGGAGGGGAGGAGAGGAGGGTAGGGGCCATAGGGGAGGGTGGGGAGCGGGGGAGATAATTGGGGAGATGATTGGGAGAGAGAAGGGGGGGAGGGTTCCTGATTAGGGACCCACATAAAGGCTAGCAGGCTGATACGTGAAGTCCTTGTTCAGTCCCCCCCCCCCCCCGCCCCGCCCTTAATCCTAGCTAGAGGAATGGACGGGCGGGGGCAGTGAGTGAGAGAGTGAGAGAGAGAGAGAGTGAGAGTGAGAGTGAGAGTGAGAGTGAGAGTGAGAGTGAGAGTGAGAGTGAGAGTGAGAGTGAGAGTGAGAGTGAGAGAGAGAGAGAGAGAGAGAGAGAGAGAGAGAGAGAGAGAGAGAGAGAGAGAGAGAGAGAGAGAGAGAGAGTGAGTGAGTGAGTGAGTGAGTGAGTGAGTGAGTGTGTGTGTGTCTAACTGACTGACTGACTGACTGACTGACTGACTCTGAGTGTGTGAGTGAATGTGTATATGTAAGAGTGAGTGATTTCAACGCGAGTAGGAATTGATCTCCGGGACGTGTTGCGGGGAACTGTTTCTTTGGCTTCTCTCTCTCTCTCTCTCTCTCTCTCTCTCTCTCTCTCTCTCTCTCTCTCTCTCTCTCTCTCTCTCTCTCTCTCTCTCTCTCTCTCTCTCTCCCGGTGTGATTGGTGTGCAGCCTCGATTACTTTTTTTTTCTGTTTTGAACCTTTCATGTGCACACGCTGTATCAGTCTTTCTTTGTCTGTCTGTCTGTCTCTGCCTTTTTATTTATTTATTTATTTATTTATTTTTCTTCTCTCTCACTCTCTCTCTTCCTCCCTCCCTCCTTCCATCCCTTTCCCTCCTTCCATCCCTTTCCCTCCTTCCTTCCCTCCCTCCCTCCCTCCCTCCCTCCCTCCCTCCCTCCCTCCCTCCCTCCTTTTCTCTCCCTCCCTCCCTTCCTTTCTCTTCCTCCCTCCCTCCCTTTCTCTCCCTCCCGTCCTTCCCTCCCTCCCTCCTTTCCTCCTGTCCTTCCTTCCCTCCCTTCCTCTTTACCTCCTTCCCTTCCTCCTTTCCTCCTGTCCTTCCCTCCCTCCCTCCCTATTTTCCTCCTTCCCTCCCTCCTTTCCTCCTGTCCTTCCTTCCCTCCCTCCCTCTTTACCTCCTTCCCTCCCTCCTTTCCTCCTGTCCTTCCCTCCCTCTCTCCCTATTTTCCTCCTTCCCTCCCTCCTTTCCTCCTGTCCTTCCTTCCCTCCCTCCTTTCCTCCTGTCCTTCCTTCCCTCCCTCCCTCTTTACCTCCTTCCCTCCCTCCTTTCCTCCTGTCCTTCCCTCCCTCTCTCCCTATTTTCCTCCTTCCCTCCCTCCTTTCCTCCTGTCCTTCCTTCCCTCCCTCCCTCTTTACCTCCTTCCCTCCCTCCTTTCCTCCTGTTCTTCCCTCCCTCTCTCCCTATTTTCCTCCTTCTCTCCCTCCTTTCCTCCTGTCCTTCCTTTCCTCCCTCCCTCTTTACCTCCTTCCCTCCCTCCTTTCCTCCCTCCTTTCCTCCCTCCTTTTGTTTTATGTTTTTTTATTACCTTGTTTGTTTATGTATTTATTTAAATTTCGCTGTATTGTCGGGGTAATCGAGGATGTTGCGAGATTTGCCTTTGAAACCTGCCCAAGGTTAGGACGTCAACAACAACTGGTTTTACCATTAGTTGTATTGGTATTTTCTTTTTTGGTCATATGCTCCTGTTCCTGTTTCATCAGCATTTTCTTATCCGTGGGTCTTCCTTTTCCTCGCGTTATTGTTATTATTTCTGCTACATTTATCAGCATCACCATCGTTGTCGTCGTCATCGTCATGGTCGTCATCGTTAGCATAAGTGACACTGAGAAACACTTACATTATGTACTATATATTTGCGATTTTCCGCTATTATTTAATACACGGAAAAGGTACACCATTAGTTTATGCAGGATTAGTTATATGAAAACAAGTTTTTTTTTATCAGAACAGTACCTTCTTAATGAACACGAATTGTGAATAACACTACAGAACAACAGCTGATTCGAGACTGACACTTTGGTAATTTTGTTCTAATATTGATATATGTAGTTTTTGTTCTTATCGGCCATTTAAGAAGCTATGAAGCGTATTGTTAATTCTATTTTTTGACTCTTGGTTTGGAGGTCGCGTGTTTTTATCATCCTTTATTAATATTTTTTGATAGTTTGTAATTCATTGTTGGTTGAAAATCGCTGATCTGTATTCACCATGCAGTGTTGACATGTGCACGTGCTCCCTCCCCCTTCACACACACACACTCACATACGCACCCTACCATACGCACCTTCCCTCCCACGCCTGTACGCACCTCCCCCACGCACGCACTTCCCCCCATAACCCCCCATAACCCCCCACAATTCCCCCGCACACGCACCTTCTAACCCCCACACGTACCCCATACGCACCCCCTACCCCCCCCACACACCCCTTCCACACTCCCCCCTCCCCCATATATACAGAAGACACCGTTGCACGCTCACATTCGCAAGCACAGACTCACGCCCACGCAATAGCAGCTCAGGCTCGTACCACGCCACTGTCGCTGGCTGATCCTCCTCCGTCGCGCAGCTTTCCCGCCCTTTTTTCCGCGTAACCTACTTTCCATCCTGCTAGCCTGCCCTTCTTTCCATTCTCCGGACTTCTCTCGCTGCCTTCGTGTTTTCTGTCGCTGTTTTCTCCGCTGTTACGGTTTATCTCATTTTCTTCTCATTTATGGGTTTTGTTTCTTATATTATCCTGTACTATTTCTTTGTCGACGTTTTCTGGCTTAGCTTTAGTAATCTGGTTCTTACCTTTGTGCTTGCGTGAATTTATAAAAGACTTTATATACATATTCAACACATACATATGTAAATGCAAAAATGCACTGATAAATACATGCATACTTGCGTACATGCACACATGTATATATATGTACATGCACACATGCATACATGCATACATGCATACATGCATACATGCATACATGCATATACGCATACATGCATACATGCATACATACATGCATACATGCATACATGCATACATGCATACATGCATACATGCATACATACATACATACATACATACATACATACATACATACATACATACATACATACATACATACATACACACATGCACACAAAATAAATAGAAATTATGAAAAATAAAATGGAACTAGGAAACAGCTTCCGCGCATGTGTACAACACACGTGTGGGATTGCATACGGCTGGGGGGGGGCATCCCCCCCTCCGTCACTCCTTTTTTTTTTATATGAGCGACCTTCTAATCCTCCCGCCCGTGCATTCCCCAATCGTTGTCTCCCGCGTGTCTCTCGGTTGCCACGCCAGGCGACCTTGCCCCCTGCCCGGTTGGCCCTCTCCTGCCCGGCGGTGCAAGGCTCGGGGATCAGGCGGGTCAGGGATGCTGTGGGCGGCCAGCAAGGATCGGCTCCTTCGTTTCGCCCGTGGAGGTGTCGCTGGGTCGGGCGTGGGCGGGAGGCGTCGCTAGGGCCGCCTGGGCTGGGCGAGGCGGGTGAGGCTGAGCTTCCTGTGGTAGGTGATGTGTATGCTGTATATGTACTCTGTGTGTGTGTGTGTGTGTGTGTGTGTGTGTGTGTGTGTGTGTGTGTGTGTGTGTGTGTGTGTGTGTGTGTGTGTGTGTGTGTCTGTGTCTGTGTCTGTATGTGCGTGCGTGTGCGTGTGCGCGCGTGTGTGTAAGTATGAGAATACGAGTGAAAGTGAGCGAGTGTGTGCGCGTGCTTGTGTAGGCGTGGGTATAGGTGTGTATATGCATATATTAGACATGGTTGACATTTTGGTGATAATCTTGTATGTTGTATATATCCTATATCTAAATATTTTAGATTTCTTTTTTTCTTTTTTATCTGTGTAGTTACTTGGTCGCAACGAAATGAGCGACTTGGTTAGAGAAAGAATGCGTGGAAGATAAAAGGGTTAATTGACAACGAAAGGGAGAGACACAGACAGGCACCGGGAGAACGAAAGCTAAGAGAGACTGAAAGAAATTTTTCTCACGGCCTCAAAGGCAAATCAGAAGGTGATTGGATTTGTCTTGCCTTATTTATATTTTTATTTTCACTTTTATTTGTCTATTTATTTGCTTATTTTTGAACTCAAAGAGGACTACGCACAGGAAAGGAGAAAACAAAACAAAAAAAAAAACACTTGGGTTGGACAGGTGGGTGCATGCTGGTCTTTGTAACTGGGTGTCCTTGCTGGTAGTAGTAGTTGTTTTGTTCAGCTGTTTCTTGCTGTGAGATTATAAGGTTTGCCGTATTTGTCTCTCTGTCCTCTCCCCTCCCTCCTCCCTCCTCCCTCCTCCCCCCTCCCCCCTCCCCCTCCACTCTCTCTCTCCTTTTGTCTTTTGTCTCTTGTTTTTGTCACTTTCGATTTCTTTTTTAAGTATGTTCGTTTTCTCTCTCTCTCTTTCCTTTCGTATGCTCTCTCTCTCTCTCTCTCTCTCTCTCTCTCTCTCTCTCTCTCTCTCTCTCTCTCTCTCTCTCTCTCTCTCTCTCTCTCTCTCTCTCTCTCTCTCTCTCTCTCTCTCAATCTCTCTCTCTCTCTCTCTCTCTCTCTCTCTCAATCTCTCTCTCTCAATCTCTCTCTCTCTCAATCTCTCTCTCTCTCAATCTCTCTCTCTCTCTCTCTCTCTCTCTCTCTCTCTCTCTCTCTCTCTCTCTCTCTCTCTCTCTCTCTCTCAATCTCTCTCTCTCTCTCTCTCTCTCTCTCTCTCTCTCTCTCTCTCTCTCTCTCTCTCTCTCTCTCTCAATCTCTCTCTCAATCTCTCTCAATCTCACTCTTACTCTCACTCTCATTCTAACTCTTACTCTTACTCTCACTCTCACTCTCATTCTAACTCTTACTCTTACTCTTACTCTCACTCTCACTCTCACTCCTCATTCACGTGCACATGCACATGCACATCCACCTACACCAGCTACACCTCCCACACCTACACCTACATCCACACCTACACCACCCACGCTTACACCCACACCTACATCTACATCCACACCTACACCACCCACACCTACATCTACACCCACACCCACACCATCCACACCCACATCCACATCCACATCCACATCCACACCGACACCCACACCCACACCGACACCCACACCCCCACACCCACACACCCACACCCACACCCACACCCACACACCCATACCCACACTCACACGTAAACACGGAAGCACACATGCTCCGACGCCAGCACGCACGCACATACGCGCACGCCCACTCTCATGCGCACTCGCCGGACAGGGTCTTCTTGGTACGCTGTGTCGTGTTTTTTTGTTTCCTTCTCGTTTTTTCTCCTTTTTATGGACTGATTCTTAAATAGCATCGATTAATTTCCGGGTGTTTTTTGTGTTTTAAGGATTGCGTCTGTATTGGCATCGAATTATAATTCTTTATGCTTGGCTTACACGTACACAAATACATATGAATGTAGACATATATGGACATGAGCATACACATTCATATATTAATGCACATATACAGACGTGTACAGCCACATGTACACATGCTTTTGCGTACGGTTGCGAAATTATATTTCAGTGCACTAGCTGAGTGCCACTTGTGTACATGTGACAGCCACTTCGATGTAAACATAGCGTAAATAGTATTTTTTATGAATGAGGCGAAAACCTTAGGCTGTTTGTAGCAAAGCGTATGATTGGTAGAACATACATGACCAATACGTGTATTAGGATCTATTTTTGGAACCTACATGATTCATTTCATCTTTCGTTTTCTGCACACAAGTGATAACAAAACATAATAACAAAACGTGTTGTATTTGTTATCGGTGACTTTAAAGTGGGATAGTTTTCAAATGCGATTTCCTGGAATTGTTTGTTTATCGAAATGGCAACACCTATGGAGGTGAGACAGCATTTCTCCCTTCTTTCAACACATCAAGTATCAATTATAGCTTCATATTTCTTGAAAATGCATTGATTATATGCTATATCATATTCTTAATTATAGAACATTATCTGAGCGCAAAATCGCAGTAGGGCTTCAATGAATGTATAGATGATTTGGCATTGTGTGTGTGTGTGCGCGCGCGTCTGCATGCAGCGTCTATGGAAATACGAAGTCAATAATTGGTGATTTCTAAAGAAACGTGTAATTCGCTTCGGTTAATCTGAATGCCTTTTGTCTTGTGCTAAAATCTGACCATAGTTTTCGCTACTATTATTATCTGTGGAGTCATCCTCACATTCGAACAACCGAGTGAGAAAACACGCGTTTGCTTGTTTCAACTCGAGCAACTACTAGCTGGGTGGTTCCAAAGAGGATTAATATCAAGTCTTAGAAATTATATTTTTATTTTATATTTTGAAGAAAAAATCTTGTTCATTCTGATGAAATGGCCAGGTCCTCCCTAGCTCTACTTTTGTCATTTATTCAATTTTTATTTCCTTCTGTTTGTCAACGCACATCCGTGTACAGTACATGCGTAGGCGTAGATACAAATGGCGTACTTGTGTTTTGACACAAAATCAATGTTTTCATACATTATCTTGATATATTTTTAAATGATAAAATTATTTTTCTCTTCGTCAGAACTATACATTGATTCCATAAACAGGAAATATGCTATGTTATCATTTCAGCATTAACTGAAGGTAAAACAGTAGTAGGCTAGAGTAAATACATGGATGACTATCTATGCGCGTGTTCTGAGGAACTGAAGTTGTTAACATTTTATTAAGAATCATTAGTTTTATAGTTCGTGCACATATCTCGCGCAAAATATAGCATGTAGTTGACAGAAAAAAAAAACATATCAATATATATATAGATAGATAGTTGATAGATATAAGTATATATATTTTTTGGAGGGGCTTCAGTGAATCGACTAATTGGAATATTTTTACTCTGTTTATTTGTAAAAAAAAAAAAAAAAAAAAAAAAAAAAACTAACATTTGTAGAAAAGAAAGTACTGGGGTAGCCATACTTATGATCAGAACAATTAGTCTAATCCCCGTGTGATGTCCCGTTTTCCTCCGTAATACTTTCCTTTCCTTTCGGAATGGTATATTAGCTATTGTGAAGTTCTTTCAAGGCAGAGCAGCGTAGGGATGAGAGAAATATTTCCTTTAACAATTCAAAATATTTGTCTAAATTGAATCTGCGGCGAGTTCACTAACACTATGCATGAAAATCCACCCCTACATATTACAGGTCATAGATATGTCGTCTGTCACATATGTAAAGTAAATAATGATAGATAATCAGAACATCATATATGACATATAGGACACAATCATGTATAAACATAGAGCTATATCAAAATTTAATCTATGAACAAACTGTAAAAAAAAAAAAAATTTACACCTGTTATATCCCATCCATCAATGGAGCTTCCTGTGCAATGTTGACAATGTGTTGTTTTTTTCAACCTCTCTGATAAATTTTGAATCCCATCTGCATGTCGTTTTCTTCACCGTGCAGTTTGTTAGCGGGAGCTGTAGTTTCATTGGTGAAGGGGCAACCGGAACGAGGGCGGTCGTTAGGGTGCCCTCCTCCTCCCACCTTATTCACCGCATACCATCGAGCGGGAGAGACCCGGCTCTCTGGTTATTTCACTGGAAGAGAAATTACTTTCAGATTGCTTTGCGTCCATTTTGAAAAAAAAAGTTGTTAGCTTGGCAGCCTTGTTTTCACCTCGGATTTCCCAAATGCCATTATGACGTCATATACCATATTATATATTTTTTCTTATGTATTAGGATTGCCCGCGAAATTAATATTCAGGATTTTTTGAAGATTCGTTATTATACAGAAAATCAAATAAATAATTTCGTGTTTTTAAAATGTTCTAGAGGGTTCCTCTTTCTTGAAACTACTCACGCTTAGATAACTTTTCACACACGGAAAACTAATATTTCGATCGTAAACGTATCAATATTATGTATAAAAGGTTTGACATGCACTGACAAGTATAAGGAAAATATAAATTGCATGCGTGTGAGATAAAAGTAGAGAGCAAGATTAAAAACCTATTTTGTCAGAATTAGCAAGATTTTCCCTTCAAGATATCAGATATTATACAGCACATGTATTGGGAGTAAGCTTTTAGACTGATCATATTGGAACCGCCCAGCTAGTAGTTGCTCGAGTTGAGACAAGCAAACTCAAATGATTTAATGCGACTCCTCAGAGAAACGCCACGACTTATGGAATTATAATACCGAAAACTATGATCAACATAATCGAAAAGAATTATGCATACTGTTGCGTTACCAATTACCAAATAGTATTTCTATAGATAGTGCGCGCGCGCGCACACACACACACACACACACACACACACACACACACACACACACACACACACACACACACACACACACACACACAGTGATAAGATATCTACATATTCATTGTATCCCTACTGCGGTTTTGCGTTCGGCTAATGTTATACAAGGAAATATATAATGTAACATGTTTTTTGTGTATGGAATCACTGTTTTAGTGTTTGGTTCTGGCGAAAAAGAAGCTGTCACTTCATTAGTTTCATCAGCCGCTACTAGATGGTTAAGCTACGAGAACCGTTTAGAAAAGTATCGGCGATTTTGAAGGTTTTTAGTTGATACAGCTGTCATACATAGATATTTAAATAATTAAACGTTTCCAAGTTTCAAGGTATATGCAGCTATAATTTATACTTAATGTGTTGAAAGAAGGGGGAAATGCTATCTCACCTCCGTAGGTGTTGCCATTTCGATAAACAAACAATTCCAGTAAATCGCATTTGAAAACTATCCCACTTCAAAGTCACCGATAACAAATACAACACGTTTTGTTATTATGTTTTGCTATCACTCCTGTGAAGAAAACGAAAGATGAAATGGCTTACGTAGTTTCCAAAAATAGATCCTAATACACGTATTGGTCATTTATGTTCTACCACTCATACGCTTTGTTGCAAACAGCCTAAGGGTTTCGCCTCATTCATAAAATTACCATTTTCGTTATCTTTACATCGAAGTGGCTGCCAGATGTACAAAAGTGGCACCCAGCAAGTGTACTGAAATTTAATTCCGCAACTGTATATATATATATATATATATATATATATATATGCATGCACATATACATTTACATATCTAGGGCCGAGAACAAGACGGGTCCATGTCCAAAAATGGCAATTTTGAGATAAGCCTACCACCGAACTGGAAGTGTTTGCTCTTAGAAGTCCACTAAAGGCTAACGTCAGTGTTTTAGGGACGCCACACGAGCATTACTTTGAAATCTAATTCACTAAAAATCATGTATCTCAATGTGTGGCTGATTGTCACAAATGGCAAAATTTTGAATACATGGCAACGGAAAGGTGGCCGCTTTTACTTTTCTGTATTTTACTCAATATGGCATTTTCAATATATTTCGGGAATTAATATTGACAGAATTTTAATTAACGGAGCTAGCGTTTTTCTCAACATTGACTTTTAGGACATTGGCCCTTCTTATTGATATACATATTTTTACATTCAGAACGTATATATATATATATATTATGTATATAAATATATATAAATATATATATAGAGAGATATATTTTAATTGGTTAATGAATGAATTAATTGCTTAATTGC
>NC_061833.1:13892862-13897862 GCF_019202785.1 Penaeus chinensis
CTCTCTCTCTCTCTCTCTCTCTCTCTCTCTCTCTCTCTCTCTCTGTGTGTGTGTGTGTGTGTACTCTCTGTCTCTCTCTCTCTCTCTCTCTCTCTTCTCTCTCTGTGTGTGTGTGTGTGTATCTCTCTGTGTCTCTCTCTGTGTCCCCTCTCTCTGTGTCTCTCTCTGTCTCTCTCTCTGTCTCTCTCCTATCCTCTCTCTCTCTCTCTCTCCCTCTCTCTCTCTCTCCCCTCTCTCTCTTTTCTCTCATTCTCTCTCTCTCTCTCCTCCTCTCTCTCTCTCTCTCTCACTTCTGTTTTTTTTATATGTCTACCCATCTATCTATAGTTTCTACTGTATTGATCTACGCATCAACATTCTGCATTACCACACGCGGAAATGAAAATATTGTTATTGTTGTTGTTACTGTTGTTGTTGCTGCTGCTGTTTATGTTATTATTCGCGAGAAAAAAACAAGATTGTTTATTGGTGTATTGTGAGCCCTGCCTTTTCTCTGCCGCGTCTCGCTTTGTTCTCGGTGTTTGGCCGTCGGATTAGCGTTCATTAGAGGCCGCGTGATTTCTTCGGCCTGGAGGTACGAGAGGGTGGGGCGAGAGCGGCGGGGAGGTGGGGGGGAGGGGAGGGGTAAATTGGTGTTTGGAAGGGAGGAGGGGGGAGAGAGGGGAGGGGAATGGCTGGGGTGGAGCAGGGAGGGGAGAGGATGGAGTAGGGGGAAGGGGGGGAGAGGAGAGGAGAGGAGAAGGGGGAGAGGCTGGGAAGTGAGGGGGAAGCCAGGGTATGAGGGGAGGGGAGGAGAAAGGCTGTGAAGGAGGGGGAGAGGAGTGACGAAGAATGAGTAGGGAGTTGGGAGTAGGGGAAGGCAGGGGAAAAGGGAGGAGGAGGGGAGAAGAAGGGAATGAGAAAGAGAAAAGGAGGAGATATTGGGAAGTGAGGGGGTGGGGGCAAGAAAGAGGAGGATAGGAGGTAGAGAAGAGGATGGCGGTAGGCGGACGTAAAATGGAGAGAGCATGGGATGAATAAGAAGGGGGCGACGAAAAGGAGTTGAGTGGAAAAGGAGGGAAGAGGAATGGGGGGAGGGGAGGAAAGAAGCGGGGAGGGAAGGCGGAGAGAATGATAAGGGGAAGGGGAGCTCAGAGAGGGATGAAGGGGTTGGCGAAAGGAAAGGGAGAGTTGAAGGAAGAATGGGTGAAATGGGCGAGGGTGAAGGGAGGGGGGTGGGGGGGGCAGAAGGCTATTTGTACATCTGTCAGTGTTCTCCACGACCTCCGTGCGGCGAGTGGAGGAGCAAAACAAGGAAGTGGAGGAGTGGAGGTTTCAAGCCATCAGTTCTCTCTTGTTTTTGCTGTTGTTTTTTGTTGTCCTTGTCAATAATACCATTTCGTCGCGGTTTTATGAATGGGTTTTAGCTGGCATTTTCCTTTTTTTTTTATTTGTCAGCCAGTTAATTATGATTCGATTTGGAGAACCTTTCTTGTGTTGTTTTTTTGTCGTTTATATGAACAGCATTCAATCACTAAATTGTGGTTCGGTTTAAAAAGTGTTTTTTGCTGTTTATATAGATACCACCGCACATTTTTAGGAATAATTGATGTAGTGTTTGTTGTTCTTGTAGTGTATTGTTGTTTTTGCTGTTAAGTTGGACAATCATTCCGTCAGTATATTTCCAATCTTTCTTATAAACATTTCTGTTGTTGTTTTTTATCGCAGATCCCACGCCATTGTTATATTGTGAATAAGCAGTTTTCAGGGTCCATCCCCTCGTTCTAATGGCTGGAACTATTTTCCTATTTTCCGAATTTTACTGCACGTGGTCGCTGTCAAACTTTTCCGTTTTCTAAAACACGTTTGGATCATATGTGTTTCCGATGAACTAAATAATCCAACTATTTAAGGATATGATTTACGTTCAGGCTGATAACCGGAAATGTCGTATGCTGTGGTATCGGGAATTTGTTTTTTGGGGGGCCTTAGTAGTCTACATTTTCCTTGGTAACTGATTCTCTTAGTGATTACTAAGGACATTTAATTCCCCAAGCCCTTGACGAATTTTAAATCATTGTGTGTGTGTGTGTGTGTGTGTGTGTGTGTGTGTGTGTGTGTGTGAGTGTGAGTGTGAGTGTGAGTGTGAGTGTGAGTGTGAGTGTGAGTGTGAGTGTGAGTGTGAGTGTGAGTGTGAGTGTGAGTGTGTGTGTGTGTGTGTGTCTGCGTCTGTGTGTGTGTGCGCGTGCGCGCTTGTACGTGTATGTTTGCAGGTTCGCGTGTTTGCGCAGTAGATTAGGGGCGGTCATTAAAGCTTGCCCTTTGGCACATGCCCAGGCTAATGGCGGTTCCAGCGATTATCCCATACTTCGCTTGTGTCCGAGGCAGCCTTGCGCAAGTGCTGTTGATGATCGTTCTGCAATAACCGATTGAGTTTATTTTGGTTAATGATTTCCCTTTTTGAATATTTATTGTTATTCTTACATTAATTTTCTTTTTTTATCGCCTATATTTATGTAGCGAGGAAAATTTTTGCTTTTTGTATTTTGTATTTGATTGTATTTTTGCATTTTGTTGGGTTTGAAGTGTCATCTTTATTTTGATTTATGGCACTTTTGTATTTCTGTTTTTGTGACTAATTTCTCTCTTTTTTTGTACTTGTTTCATGGCATACCCTTTTCTTCCCGCAGAGTGTTTGATGGGCAGGCGAGGATGATGAAGAATTCTAGCCTGCTAAGATGGACCAATAACAAGAACAACAACAACAAGAACAACAGTAAAAATGGTAAGTTGTGCCATTATTTTTTTTTGCTCGTGTTTGTGTGTGTCTTTGTTCGTTCGTCAGCGTCGCGTAGGTATTCCAACCAGCCTGTTTTCATCGGGATTTTTAATCTTTTTAATTTTTTTTTGTGATGTTGAAATTCTTTGCATTATGTATATGTACTTGGAATACATTTTGTAAAAGCAACCGACAAGTCATGTTTTTATTTTCTTTCTTTATTTATTTATTTACTTATAAGTTAAACTAAAGGAACGCCTGCATTATCTTCGCGCCAAAATTTCTGGCCGTGACGTCACTAGGTGGCCTCGCATCCGGCATACCTGGAACGCAAACTCTCTCTCGTGTCTCTCTCGTGTCTCTCTCGTCTCTCTCTCGTCTCTCTCTCTCTCCCGTCTCTCTCTCTCTCTCTCTCTCTCTCTCTCTCCCGTCTCTCTCTCTCTCTCTCGTCTCGCTTTCTCGTCTCTCACTCTCTCTCTCTCTCTCTCCCGTCTCTCTCTCTCTCTCTCTCTCTCTCTCTCTCTCTCTCTCTCTCTCTTCTCTCTCTCTCTCTCTCTCTCCCGTCTCTCTCTCTCTCTCTCTCTCTCTCTCTCTCTCTCTCTCTCCCGTCTCTCTCTCTCTCTCCCGTCTCTCTCTCTCTCTCCCGTCTCTCTCTCTCCCGTCTCTCTCTCTCTCTCCCGTCTCTCTCTCCCGTCTCTCTCTCTCTCTCTCTCTCTTCCGTCTCTCACTCACTCTCTCTCTCTCTCTCTCTCTCTCTCTCTCTCTCTCTCTCTCTCTCTCTCTCTCTCTCTCTCTCTCTCTCTCTCTCTCTCTCGCTCACTCTTACTCTCACTCTCACTCTCACTCTCCGTTCTATCTCTTTCGCTCACTCACACACACAGTCACTCATCTTCCCTCCCGAAGCTTCATCCGTATCAACCTCCTCCCTCACTATCTCCATCTTTTTCGATGCTGAATTTGTCTTTGTCGCCAGAATTAAGCTTCGAATAATAGTCTTACTCTAGAAGATCCCATAGAACTTTCTTTTAGTTTAGTCAAAATTATATTACTTTAGTTCTATTATTGCTCATATTAGGACTTACCTTCAGCCACGCTCATTTTCCATGGGTTGGTGACAGTGCTTGACGTGATGTGGAGGACAGAGCGGGTTGTTACGTCATAATTTCCCTCCCTCCCTCCCCTCACCCCAGTTTATCTCCTCTCGCTCCTCCATCCCTCTCTGTTATAGCCTCTCCACCCCTCCAACCTTTACTCCCCCCCCCCCCTCCACAGTACCCGCTCTATTCCTTCCCTCCACCCCACCCTGCGCCCCCTTCCCTCCATCCCCCAGACCATTTCGTCCACCTCTCCATCCGCCCTCTTCCTTCCCTCCATCTCGCCGACCTTTCCGTCCACCCCTCGCTCTTCCCCCTTTCTTCCCTCCTCCCCCCACCCTACCCTCCACCCCTCCGTCCCTTCCCTCCACCCCCTCCCGGTTTGTTTTCTTTGGCCTCGCTGAGCCGGCAGGGAAATCCCGCGCTCTTTCAGTCCTCCTTCCACGATGCTTTTATTGCATGTTCTTATCCTTTGTTACACTGTTTCTTCTTGCGAGGTGCATGATGCGGCGATCTGGGTTTTGTCTCTTCGGGGTCGCTTTATTTATTTGCTTGCTTGCTTGATATTTGTTTTCCTCACGTTTTCTTTGAAATGGCGCCGGTCTTTAAAATGTCGGCAAGTCTCGGTGCGGGAAGGGAAGTTTTTAGACGTCTGTGATTGATGTTTGTATGTGCGATTATGTTGTCTGTTATGTATGTGTTTTAACTTCAATTGTGTCTGTAGTTTGTTTTGGTGCCGTTTTCGTGGGACTTCCGGTGGATGGTTGGCATTGACGTCACGGTGACGGATGCCGCTGATTGCTGCATGTGGCGAATCGAGTATGTGCAATTGCAGGCGAATGGGAGAGGTGGAACCCTGGCTTGTGTCATCAGATTGCCGATGTTGACAGATATTTGCATAATGCTGAATAATGATCGTCAAGGATTGTCAAAAACGAACTTTATGATTCACGGAACCATTTTGTAGTCGATCGTGTGCTTGATTTTTTCACTCCAAAGGTTCCAACACTTCCAGAGATATGACTGCCTTCTCTGGTTCAGGCAGTGGATATACATATCAAGCAAGTGATTGCAACATAAAGAGAGACATAAAGAGAGACATAAAGAGAGACATAACGAGCCTGTGAGCAAACCATAGCCTCGGTGCA
>NC_061833.1:13920362-13922862 GCF_019202785.1 Penaeus chinensis
GGTTCAGTAGCTTTTACTCCAGCAAATAACAACAATGATGTTCTGGCTCAGTTTATGGAAATGAAGGTAAGTGTGTAAGATGGCCATGATCACATTCGTAGACTTTGCAAAGGAAGAGGAACATTTAGAAGCTAGAATTACACTAGTAAGTTAAAGGTTAATAGCATTCTGGAAATCACAAAAACAAGTTACTTGTTTTAGTCTCTGTTTTCTTAAGTTGGACTTTTATTAGTAATATTTATTTTCACCATTTATTTCTGGGGTATCTGTATACTCGTTTTTTTATTTAACTACGTTGTTGACCATGTATTAGACCCCATATTAACAGTACCTTGTTGCTTTCTTTTTGCAGGCTGGATTTAGTCGTGGCCTCTCATTTGGTACAGCAGATGATGACTTCACCCTGGAGAGTCTAGACCCTCTGAAAAACTAATTTGAAAGAGCAGTGTCATTAACAGTGTCTAAAGGCTTCCAGCCCCCAAAAAGCAAGAAAAAAAAGAACATAATTATAAAAAGGATTGCAAGGTATACTTTTAACATTCCTTACATAGACTGTTGTAAGAGGTACATGTTGGGGCTGTTGGATGTATAATCTGCACAATATAAACAGATATCATTAAGATTATTGAAAAAAAAGAAAAAAAAAGTTCTTTGGGTTTGGGGAGTAAGGCCTTTTTTATGTTTTTTTATGCTTTTTTCATCAATAAATTTGTATGTCATATGAAAGAACTAGTTTCTTACAATTACTTCAATATATCATTAGCTAACCCTATACAATATTAGATGACAGTTGAACCAGTAACGGTTGTCATTGCCTTTGGTTGTTATTGTGAAATACTCTAAACATACTGCTTGTGGATATTAAATATTTTGAAGTTTTTTAAAATGAACATGTAAAAGCACAATTCAGAACTCTTGTCATCTCATTATTTCACTGGCAATTTTATGGTGAATAACTCATTGTCGGCTGTTGAGAAGATATTATAGTATTTCTGTATTGAAACATATCAGGATCACACCTAAATCGTGATGTGGTTATGTATGTTTATTTAAGAACTCTTTTGGCAGTCATAGATGTGTATATGTAATGCCTTCAGTGACTAGACAAATCTTTACTCCTTTATTCAATAACAACTAATGTGTGTCAATAGAGACCACTTCATCATTCTTATAAAATATATAATGGAAATTTAGTTGTCCTCTTGGTGTTGATAAATCATTCTTGTACTCTTGTTCGACAGTGTTTAGTGCTTTACGTGAAAAAACCTTGTGATAAACTGAAATGCACATTAGATGATGGATTCACAATTACCTTATATTAAGAGGCATCTGTTTGATGTTGATATTTTCTCTGCTACTAGTAGCTGCAGTGGCCAAGTATTCAGACATTCCTGTTAATGCTCTCCTTTTACTAAGTGTTTCCAAATTTTTAGAAGAACCACTTGAAGAAAGTGTTCAGACATAATCATTCCTGTGTTTCCGTGATATGTGCTTGGAATTAGCTTTTATCATAGCTACAGCTGCTTTCATTGTTGGTACCAGTGCAGCAGTGGCAAAGTTGAAATGAACAAAATATTGAATGTTTTAAGGTATCCAAACTTCTTGCTACTTTGCTCTGGTGCCTTTGATTCATATTGTTGAAGAGGCACCACATGGTGGAAATGGCATTTGCACTCCTTAATTTTTAGATAGGAAGATTTTTAACTTTAGGCAGATCATAGATGTTTAAAAAATCTTTCTATTTTTTCCCTTATACTATGCAATATACCTGATATGAGTGATGCTATTGAAAGATGTATATAAATATCAATATATAACTTTGTGTGATAGTTGTAGAAGATCATATTTTGTGTGTTTTGTTATTATACTAACATAAGCATCCTCTGGGTGCTCTGGGATTGTTACTGCCAACTTTGTGATGACATTGCATATCATCATGACCCATTTTGCAAGCATAAAGTTTTGATGACGCTGGCTGTCGACGTTTGTTTTCAGCATCTCTTGTATCTGTAAAAGGTATTGTTTGTATCCCATATTATCAGTATTTATCAGTGTACCAGTTACATCATCTATTAATTATTCTACATTTTAGAAGCATGTTCCAATGCTGTTTTTCCAATACAGGCAGTAATGAATCTCAAAATATTTGATGATAAATGCATACGAATATTTTAGCATAGAGCACAAGCAAGAGCAACTTGTAGCTTTTGAAGGTGTTTAACACTGAACACCTGTATTGTGATGTATGATATTGTCTGGTCCGATAATCACATACATGAAATGTTATTCATTGTCTAATTTAACCTTCTTTAAGCTCTTCCATGAATTTGTAGATACTGATATAATACCATACATAATATATACATATACAATTTAAGTATAGTATAAAGAGAGTCAAGTGGAAAATCTATATAATGATAATATAAGAAACAGTGCTACATCATCAACACAAACAAGTGCATGTATCTTTGATGTGCATGTACATATGCGCAGGCACATG
>NC_061833.1:13930362-13960362 GCF_019202785.1 Penaeus chinensis
TGTATGTATGCAAAATACCGTCAACAGAAGCAAAATGTTTGTTCTAATGCAACCTCGTCATTACATTAGCCAGATTGCTAAATCACGGGTAATGATACTGTTCCACTATCACTTTAAACTATATATTTTTAAAAAGATATTAGGTCTAAATCCCCCATCTTCAGAGTCTGCTGCATCTCTCCTTCACATTTGTTTGAATAGTTTACATACATTAAACACAAGTTCAAAGGTGATTTTGTACGTTAGAAGACAGCCACCATGCAATGTTAGTGTAGAAAAACTAACGCCCGAACAGGGACTCGAACCCTGGACCGTTAGGTTAAAAGCCTAACGCTCTACCGACTGAGCTATCCGGGCTCTGCCCTATGAGGAATAATGATATAATATACAGTAAATTTGCTATTTCTTTATATTATTTTATTATATAATTTACATTTTATACCTTTGTAAATTTAATCTATATTTTACATTTTGATGAAATTATAATAAAATAATCGGAGGAATAGGCATTCATTTTTTTGGCAAAATAGATAACTGATGTAGACATATTATAGTGTTATTCCATCAGCCAGTCAGTACTTATTTTTTCGGTGTGAATAAGTATTATTCGTTACGAAACCTACAGGACCATAATAATAGTTATGAAGTGTCGGGGGATCGAACCCACGACTTTTCACTTGTAAGATGAACACTATGACAGTCATATACCGAAACATACTATAAAACATAGATTTTATTATCTTATATGCCTGCAGGTATATACACATGTAAAAGTACAGCTCAAAAACAATGCGGCACAGTTACAAAAAAGGACCCCAACACCTCAGCATGAAAATTGGAGAGTATAGTCCGTAGACTCTCACGTCTGTAAACCAATTTCCTCTGGTCCGTAAATCGAGAAAATAATGGAGGTCTTTGCACTGTTTTCATTTCATGAAAAGAGCGGTCATTTCTTTGCGATTTTTCAAGATGCAGTTATTTATTACTTTTGCTTATCCTCTACTGTCTTGCACTTTTTGAATGAAAAAAATCGAAAATAAGAGTCAAAACATCCTATCATAATTACGTATAAATATACATACAAATATATATGAATATTTCCGAAAATATAACAAGAATAAATCCATAATCTATAGATCATTACATCACACTATCAAAAAAAACTTTTAGGTACGTACACCGTTGGGTCTCGCCGTGCATCGTCTGTCGGGAAGCGCTGGGAATGAAAAAAAGTTAAATATTATCAGTTTCTAAACTTCTGTGGTTGTTTATTGATGCAGCTTAACCATAGTAATGGATGTTGAGTCGAATGTTCGTCAGGTACGTACTTGCAATGTGAAGCATGATCGTAAAAGTAAAATGCATGATGGACAAGGGACTACCGGTTCTGTCCTAATAAGAAATGAGTTTCGCTGCACAGCGTTGAAGTAAGAATATTGTGTATTCGTATATGGTATGATAGAAGAGAATACCAAGTTGTTTAATGTTACCGAGAGCGATATACAGACACATAGGGAAATGGACACTACCATGTTATAGAGCATAAAAAAAAGTAATAAACAGGTACATCTGCTCAGGCCATCTATTTATCGACGAAAATATCCGCAGCATATCACTGCCCATAACAACACCAGGACAAAGCTAGAGTCCTTAGTGTCCGTTCCCTACTGTCTAGGGAATAAGTAGAAGATAGGAAAGCTTAGGTTTGGGTTTTGGGTTCGTATGGTGTAATGTTTGTTTATTTTAGGTAATCCAATAGTATTGCATAACTTATCTGTGGAGCAAAAATATGAAAACCTTATTTACGTTTCTGTTATGTTTTGGGTTAATCTTTACGGCATGGACGCACCAAGGTTGGAAGGATAACACTGCTCACAGCCAAAGTCCACTCAGTGTTCTTGGGTTTCAGTTCTATTTTTCCATGAATAAGAAGGTGGGCAGTGGCCGAAGGGCCATGCGCAGTCAAGATAACTTACATTATTGAATTAATTTTGTGAAGTTGGGTTGGGGACTTAGTTTCTGCCAAGTGTGACTTTACTGTAAAGGATTACCATGTTTTAGATTTATTCATGCTCTGTGGCATATTAAGAAAGGTTCCTGTTCAGATTGGAACTGCGTGAAGTGGCACTGTGGCCTCCATGCCTGGTGCATCAGCCAAGACCTGCAGACTTTCTTCCCACTCTTCTAAGTTTGGCAAGACAGAGAATATACTGATTTTTTTAAATTGATGAAAAATTTAATGGGATGATACCAAAATGTTATTAATGGAATTTTCTATTTGCTGAAGCATGTGAAGCGTGGAATCTGTAACATCATTATCCTTGGCTATATAAACAAAGGTACATGGAGGTGTAACCTTGCCCTTACTTCTGGTAAATTCCTAGAATAGGTCTGCAATATACCCATTCATCCTGGGTGGCGGCATCCTCTCATACCTTGGCAAAAACTTTGCTGATGCTGGGTATTGTCAAATTAAGTCATGAATCCATCTCCTTGTGTGGGAAAAAGTACAAACCCCAGGTTGAAGTATTACCCAGAATTTGGTAACGGTTAAATTTCATACAGCCATCTTTTATAATGCAAAAAATATATGGAAACAACAGAGCAAATAAATCTAAGAAACTTATTGTCTCTGTAGTTTTGTGATTTACCTGATGTGAATGGATTGAAGTCAATCAAATTTGGTATCACTAGACTCCTGTCAGTGTCTACTAGCCAATGGAACTAGTAAATAAGGACAGTATGAATCAGTCTTACTTCTTTCTTGCTGGCAAAATGTATTCATATCCCTAGCAAGGAGCTTTAGGTGGCACAGCCCTCTAACAATGACAGAAACAGGTAAATTTACTTTGGGAGAATTCATGTCCTCTTCGCTGTTGGTACCTAGCTGTAGCTAAAACCACTGTAAATGTGAAAAGTCTCCTTTTGATATATCATATATCAGTTGAGAAATAAGGATGTATATCCCTGTAACACATGTTCTGGTGATGTTGATGTTTTCAGCATAAATGTTGAAATCACCATTATGTGTATACCTGCCAAGGGGACATACTGAATAAAATAATTATTGAAGTAGAATTTTCAAGTTTCATGATCTTGGTAATTTTTCTTAATATGACCACAATTGTGCTATGGCCGAGACAACAATTCACAACAATGCATATATATTTAGCAAGATCGTACTTGGCCAGGTTATTTGATGATAGGTTATCTTGGAGGTTTACAAACTTCTAAAGATAACCTCCTACCATACTATAGTTGACCCAGTCTCAGGAAAGAATTAGAATAAGGATTAGAATAAGAAAGAAATTTGGTGAATTGTAGTACTCCAGAGTATGATGTGAGTTGCCAATTTTTCCTCTTGAAATTGGATGCACTTTATATATGGTAAAGGTTTGTGTACCTTTGTGGAATTGCAAGCACAAGGATCACAGTAGCACTGGACCTAGCCTGTAACCATATATTTTTTTTTTGAAATTCATAAAGGGATTGTGGGCTATTTTACTATGTGCAGAATATGTATATTGATCTTTATTTTATGCCTTTTGTTACCATATTCTGTTATGTGATTTGGGGGTTTGTTGTAATTGCATCATCTAAATTACTCTCTATTACTTTGATTTCAGCAGACCCAAGTTTTAGTTTCTGGTTAAGTAACATGTTTGTTATTATGGCTGTTTGTAATTTTTTCAGCCATTGTTTGAAATTGAATAGAACTTCATATTTCTGTCACTTTTAGTAAGTGGGTGTTAAAGGATCTGATAACCAATTTTTAGAACTGAATTTCATTTTTGTGTTTTTTCATTTTTGTAGGTTTATGATTGCCTTCTATGATTAGTATGAGCAATGTAATGTGACCATATGTATTTTTTCTCTTTCAGTTTAAGGACTTCCTGTATCTCTACAACAGCATATCAGAGAAATGTTTTAATCTGTGTGTGACAGCTTTCAACAAGCGTGACCTTGAATATGAAGAGGTAAGATGATCTTTTTATTATAGTTTGGTTAGTTAAAGAGATTCATAAAAAAATGAATATAAAATGTGTGTCAGAGTGAGTGTGTGCCTGAGTGAGTGTGTGCCTGAGTGAGAGTGTGCTTGAGTGAGAGGGTGCCTGAGTGAGAGGGTGCCTGAGTGAGTGTGTGCCTGAGTGAGCATGTACCTGAGTGAGAGGGTGCCTGAGTGAGTGTGTGCCTGAGTGAGAGTGTTCCTGAGTGAGAGTGTTCCTGAGTGAGAGTGTTCCTGAGTGAGAGTGTTCCTGAGTGAGAGTGTGCCTGAGTGAGTGTGTGCCTGAGTGATTGTGTGCCTGAGTGAGTGTGTGCCTGAGTGAGAGGGTGCCTGAGCGAGTGTGTGCCTGAGTGAGAGTGTGCCTGAGTGAGTATGTGCATGAGAGAGAGTGTGCCTGAGAGAGAGTGTGCCTGAGTGAGAGGGTGCCTGAGTGAGAGTGTGCCTGAGTGAGTGTGTGCCTGAGTGAGTGTGTGCCTGAGTGAGAGGGTGCCTGAGCGAGTGTGTGCCTGAGTGAGAGTGTGCCTGAGTGAGTATGTGCATGAGAGAGAGTGTGCCTGAGAGAGAGTGTGCCTGAGTGAATGTGTGCCTGAGTGAGAGTGTGCCTGAGTAAGAGTGTGCCTGAGTGAGAGTGTGCCTGAGTGAATGTGTGCCTGAGTGAATGTGTGCCTGAGTGAGAGTGTGCCTGAGTGAGAGTGTGCCTGAGTGAATGTGTGCCTGAGTGAATGTGTGCCTGAGTGAATGTGTGCCTGAGTGAGTGTGTGCCTGAGTGAATGTGTGCCTGAGTGAGTGTGTGCCTGAGTGAATGTGTGCCTGAGTGAGAGTGTGCCTGAGTGAGTGTGTGCCTGAGTGAATGTGTGCCTGAGTGAGAGTGTGCCTGAGTGAGTGTATGCATGAGAGAGAGTGTGCCTGAGTGAGAGGGTGCCTGAGTGAGAGTGTGTCTGAGTGAGTGCATGAGAGAGTGTGTGCTTGAGTGAGGGGGTGCCTGAGTGAGAGTGTGCATGAGTGAGCGTGTGCATGAGAGAGAGTGTGCCTGAGTGAGAGTGTGCCTGAGTGAGAGTGTGCCTGAGTGAGAGTGTGCCTGAGTGAGAGTGTGCCTGAGTGAGTGCATGAGAGAGAGTGTTCCTGAGTGAAAGTGTGCCTGAGTAAGTGTGTCCCTGAGTGTGTGCATGAGAGAGAGTGTGCCTGAGTGAGAGGGTGCCTGAGTGAGAGTGTGCCTGAGTGAATGTGTGCCTGAGTGTGTGCCTGAGAGAGAGGGTGCCTGAGTGAGTGTTTGCCAGAGTGAGTGTGTGCCTGAGTGAGTGTGTGCCTGAGTGAGAGTGTGCCTGAGTGAGAGTGTGCCTGAGTGAGAGTGTGCCTGAGTGAGAGTGTGCCTGAGTGAGAGTGTGCCTGAGTGAGTGTGTACCTGTGTGAATGAGTGACTGCCTGAGTGAGTGTGTGCCTGAGTGAGTGTGTGCCTGAGTTAGTGTGTACCTTAGTGAGAGTGTGCCCGAGTGAGTATGAGTGAGTTCCTGAGTGAATGTGTTCCTGAGTGAGTGTGTGCCCGATTGAGTGAGAGTGAGTTCCTGAGTGAGTGTGTGCCCGAGTGAGTGTGAGTGAGTTCCTGAGTGAGTATGTTCCTGAGAGAGAATATGTGCCAGAATGAGTGTGTTCCTGAGTGAGTGTGTGTGTGCCTGAGTGAGAGTATGCCTGAGTGACAATTATATGTTATACTTACCTTGCTATTTTTCATTTCCAGATCCATCTTGTATACATTTTACATATTTACTTTTATGTATAATGCTGTGGTGTTATTAATTTATTCATGTAATTATGTATGTGTACCATTCTTATCACTTCTTATGACTTAGCAACCTTTCTTAAAAATAAATCTAGTAATTAACTTTCTTTGCTTTCAGGCTAGCTGTGTGGATCGATGTGTAGGCAAACAGGTCAATGTAAACCACAAAGTGATGTCAGTGTATGCAGAAATTCAACCTGTCTACCTCCAGAAACGTCTTGATGAGATGAACAAACAGGCTGAAGCGCAGATGCAGGCTCAGATTCAGCAGGAACAGCAGCAGCAAGTTCAGCAAGACTCTCAGCAGTAAGAAAGTAAATGAATGTTCATTATGGCATTTTTTTCTTGTGCGTTATCCCGAAGTGTGAGACTGGGTTTCTCTCGTGCCTTTTCTGTTGCGAGAATCCCGTCCCAAATACACAAACTAAGGAGAGTGTATGTCCTTGGTGCCACAAAGCATAGTTTTCACTGTAGTGCGCTGAACAGATTCTGTGCGAAAGACATTTCGGGACAGTTAGATAACAGTAACCAGCAGGCTGTAGGGAAGATTGACCCAAAGTTCCAGTTAGTGTACACTTGCAAGGTGTGTAATACAAGACAGTCTAAAATAATCTCTCAGCTTGCTTATAAAAAAGGTGTTGTAATTGTCACGTGTGAAGGCTGTGCCAAACACCATTTAGTGGCTGATAATCTTGGTTGGTTTTCTGATTTGGATGGAAAGAAAAACATTGAAGATATATTGGCAGAAAAAGGGGAGGCAGTGCGCCGTGGCATGACTGGCCTGGTCCTGGAGCAAAATGAGCAAGCTAATCCCAGACAGAATAACATTGAAGAAGAAGAAGAAGCTAGGGCACAAGCTGCTTGGGGTTCTGTGCAGGAAACTCTGAAGATGATGGCTCAAGATGATGATAAAATGTCTTCAACCAATTCTATTGAGAGTGATGAGAAAAAGTAGTAAATGTATGTGGTAGTAAAAAGTTAAAAGTATTGAGTAACAATAATAATGGCAAGAAGGTTATCACTAGTGATCTTTTTAGGTCTTCCAGGTGCAGGGAAATCAACTCTGTGCAAGGAATTATTCCATAGTGTGGAGAATAAAGAAAATTCTAGTGCTATTTGCCTGATTCATGTCTGTTTTGATGAACTGATACCTCTATCTCTCCAAGAGAAATTTGTCTTAATGAAGCAAAGTAAGTTAGAGCATGATGATGAGGGGGAGAGTTGGAAGTCAACACGTCGTGATGTTTACAATAAAGTAGACAGGCTTGTTGAATGCTTAAGAAATAACACCACTGATTTGGAAGTCTTCAAGCTTTTTGGTATTGTGGAAAAACGAGATGCTAATGTGGATTATGTAATTCTTTTAGATGATAATTTTTATTATAGAAGTATGAGGTATGAATATTTCCAGCTTGCTAGAAAGCATAATATAGGGTTTTGCCAGTGTTACTTAGAATGTACAACTGAAATTGCCATGCAACAAAATCTAAGCAGAGATATTCAGGTGCCAACAGCTGCAATTGAAGCCATGGCAAAAAATCTCCAACCTCCCCAGCCACAAGAGTTAATGTGGGAGTTTAACACAGTTGTGATTTCATCGAAGAGCCCAGACAGAACAGATGCAGTATGGGATGTTATAGAGAAGTCTCTGGAGTCGCCTGTACCACCCCTTGAAAACCGAGACTTAGAGATAGCTGAAGCACGTCTCAGGTGCTCGCTCAGTGTAGCCCACCAAGCAGATTTAATTTTGCGCAGTCTGGTGGGAACACTAATCAGAGAAGCAAAGGCAAACAAGGACTTCCCTACCACCAAGTTGCCGGAGTTTTCACGCAAGGTAAATTCTGGACGTCAGAGCATTATTGTTGCAGTTAGAGAAGGGTCCCTCAGGTTCCCATCCCATTTAGCAGAAGAAGTGTGCGAAGAGAAAAAACAGGAATTTTGTGCATTTTTGAGATCGGAAATGGAGAAGAAACTGAGAGATCAGTCACCAAATTGTTGCGAGTGAGAACTAAAAAGTGTTGTTGTTTAATAGTGGAAATTTTGTTTTGAGTGAATTGTATTGAAATGTGCTCTTATAATCGTCCCGAAAAGATGTATATTTATGTCTTTCAGAAGATGAAAAATATGTAAATAAAGTATTACTAAGTATTCCAGATTAATTACCACCTATTGCTTCTCCCTTTCTCTGTTCCTGTCCTTTGTCTTCCCTTGCCCCTTTCTCCCTCTCCCTTTCTTTATTCCTGTCCCTTGCCCTATTCACCTTTCTCTCTCTTTCTCCCCTTCTCCATTCTGTATTCTAGTCCTTAGTTCTCACTTTTCTACTTCCACTCCCACTCCCACTCCCACTCCCACTCCCTCTCCCTCTCCCTCTCCCTCTCCCTCTCCCTCTCCCTCTCCCTCTCCCTCTCCCTCTCTCTCTCTCTCTCTCCCTCTCTCTCTCTTTATCTCTCTCTTTCTCTCTCTCTTTCTCTCTCTCTTTCTCTCTCTCTCTCCCCCCCCCCCCTCTCTCTCTCCTCTCCCCTCTCTCCTCTCCCCTCTCTCCTCTCCCCTCTCCCTCTCTCCTCTCTCCTCTCTCCTCTCTCCTCTCTCCTCTCTCCTCTCTCCTCTCTCCTCTATGCTCTCTCTTCTCTCCTCTCTCCCGTCTCCCTCTCCTCTCCTCTTTCATCTCTCCTCTCCTCTGCTGTTTTCTTTTCTCTTCACTTCTCTTCTCTCCTCTCCTCTCCTCTCCTCTCCTCTCCTCTCCTCTCCTCTCCTCTCCTCTCCTCTCCTCTCCTCTCCTCTCCTCTCCTCTCCCACTCCCACTCCCACTGCCACTGCCACTCCCTCTCTCTCTCTCCCTCTCCTTTCCTCTCCTCTCCTTTCCTCTCTCCTCTTCTCTCCTTTCCTCTCTCCTCTCCTCACCTCTCCTTTCCTCTCGCCTTTCCTCTTCTCTTCTCTTCTCTCCCACTCCCACTGCCACTCCCTCTCTCTCCTCTCTCCCTCTCCTTTCCTCTCTCCTCTCCTCTTCTCTTCTCTCCTCTCCTCTCCTCTCCTCTCCTCTCCTCTACTCTCCTCTCCTCTCCTTTCCTCTCTCCTCTCCTCTCCTCTCCTCTCCTCTCCTCTCCCCTCCCCTCCCCTCCCCTCCCTCCTCTCCTCTCCTCTCCTCTCCTCTCCTCTCCTCTCCCCTCCTCTCTCCTCTCCTCTCCTCTCCTCTCCTCTTCTCTCCTCTCCCCTCCCCTCCCCTCCCCTCCCCATCCCCTCCCCTCCCCTCCCCTCCCCTCCCCTCCCCCCCCCCTCTCCCCCCCTCCCCTTCTAGGAGCCTTTGCTATGCTTGGTCCTTTCTCTCTCTATTCTAGGAGTCCCTGCTCTCTCTCTATCTCTGTCTTGTCATTTTTCTCTATTCTAGCTATGATCAGGGCCCTCCCCCCAATGACGCCCCTCCTCTCTCTTTCACTCTCTCTTTCTCTTTCTCTCTCTCCCCCTCTTCCTTTCCCTTCTCTTTCTCTTTCACACAACCACTCACCCCTCTCTGTCTGCCAGTGTCTCTCATTTGTGCTCCAAGAGAGTACCATATTAAATACCCCTCCAATCCCTTGCCCGTTGTTGTCATGGGGGGGGGGGGGGGGGCTTAGGAGGCGGACACTGAGACCCAATGATGGGGAACTCCTCAACCTTGGGACTCAGCCATCGACTCAACTAATTTTTTCTCTTCCAGCAATGTCTCCAAAAACAAGTAGGCAAAGTCTCTTTCCGCAGCCGACCCGACCATTCCCGTTTCGTCACAGTAACATCTGAAAACCAAGCTATAGCATTAGCAAATCTAACTGATCTATATGGTAATCACATCCCTACAGAACCTCATCCAACCCTCAATACTTGCACCGGAACTGTTTCTATCTCCCCAGCAAATTGCCTAATCTATGACAAAGATTGGTCAGATTGTGGAGAAGACTTGCTCGCCTGTCTCACGGACTATGATGCGACATCAGTACAATGCAATTTCATTCCTCCCAGAGGTAATCGTATGAAACCCACTAACATTGCCAAAATTACTTTCCGTAGACATGACCTTCCCTTATATGTTTACATAGGTGGAGAATCCCTCCCTGTCCGACCATACCAACCTCCTCCTCGTCAGTGCCAAAATTGTTGGCGTTTAAGACTCCCAGCCAAACACTGCCGTTCCACAGCCAGATGCCCGCTATGTGCCCAACCTGGCCATACTCGATCAAACTGCTCTGCACAATCACGCACATGTGCCAACTGTGGCGGCCCCCATGATGTATTTTATAGAGGCTGCCCCACCTACAAATTTGAGTCTGAGGTAGCAACTCTCAGATTCAGACTTGGACTCACTCTATATGAAGCCAGACAGGAAGCACGTCGACGAGGTAATCCTTACTCCAGTAATGTCGCTCACTCTGCCACTCCCCCTACTTCCCAAGCTCCTACACCCTCTTCTAAACCTACCCCCCATCTAACTTCCCCTCTTCTACCTCCTACCTCCCCCAGTCAATTTTTTTTGCCATCCTAAACCCAGACACTCTACCCCCCTACCCGCAACAGACAAAATAAATGTTCCACCCCCTCTTCCCCTACCTCAAGATGACCTCCACCTTCCTTTGCCCCTACTCTTCAGACACCAGACTTCTCTTCCCCCCCTCACAAGAAAACCTTTATCTCACCAACTCCATTACAGAAACTCTTGAAGATATTCAAAACTACATAATCGAGTCCCAAACTGACACTCATCCACCTTCAAATTCTACAACTCCCGCTCCCTCCACACTCAAAGTGACTGCCGATATCCATCCTCCTCCTACTCAATTTCCCCCCACACCCAATCCTACCCCATCCCAACAAAACCCATCCCCCCCCCGACTCCAGCCCCGCCTACATTAACCCTCCCACCATCCCCTCTATCCCTTCCACTCCCTCCTGGATACACACGTGAAACCTTATATCACAAGTACCCTCTTCCCCAGACCCTCTACTTCCTAATACCTCCTGATACAACACCACCTCCCCCCTCTCATTCCTTATCCCACCCTCTAGCTCCTTTCCCTTCAAATTCTCCAACACGTACTGCAATCGTTATCACTAAATCAACGAAAGTATAACTATCCTTCATTGAAACTCGGTTTCCGCTCTCACAGACCCGACCTCCGTCATATCCTCTTCTCTTATAACCCATCCATTATATGCCTTCAAGAGACTTTTCTTACACAATCTCCAATACCAATCCCCAATTACCATTTTGTCTCTTCCCCACACTCCCTTTATGTCTCGTCCATACTTATCAACCAGAAAACACCTTATGTCATACCTCCCTTTCAAACCCCAAGTCGCTAATGAACTGGGTGATTATTTTCAGTACCCCCATTATCTTCACCCTATCCTCTGCTGAGTCCTATAATGCTCCCTTTTTTTCCTCTGAACTCAGTGCTGCCCTAAAATCGTGCCGCAACACTCATGAAGGCCCTGACGGTATTCACTACCGTATGCTCTGACAACTCCCATCTTCCTCATTATCCTTCCTATTAACAACTTACAACCATATATGGACATCAGGAAATGTTCCTTCTCATTGGCGAGAAGCTCTTATCCTCCCCTTCCTGAAACCCAATAAATCGGGTACCCTCCCTCAAGACTATCGCCCCATCGCACTAACTAGCTGCTTATGCAAACTACTAAAGCGAATGGTTAACTTCCGCTTAATGTGGTATCTTGAATCCGCATTTGCACGCCAGGAATCCGTACTAGCTATATTTTTCGATCTAGAAAAAGCATATGATACGACATGGAGGTACCCTATTCTCCAACAATTGTCCTCTCTAGGCATAGGGAAAACATTGGAGTCTTCATAAAGTCTTTCCTCTCCCAACACATTTTCCAGGGCAAAATTGCCTCTGCCACATCATCTTTCTTCCCACAAGGCAGTGTGCTTAGTACCACCTTATTCCTTCTTGCTGTAAATAACATTGTCTCAGTTCTACCACCAGGAGCCCGGTTATCACTATTTGTTGATGATTTAACCATCTATGCCTCTGGCACATCCATACCAAATCTCTACCAATTTCTTCAATCTGCAATATCATCATTATCCTCCTGGGCCACAAACCATGGATTCCGCTTTCCTACTTCCAAATCTTTCTCCATGCTTTTTCTCCCGCACACGTGTAGGTCCCCTACCTCCACTCTTCTTATATGACACTCCACTCCAACACTGTTCCTCTGGTAAATTTCCAGGCGTCGTTTATGACTCTAAACTGTCCTGGCGAAACCATATTCTTTACATCAAAGAAAAAGCTCGCCGCCGTCTCCGAATCTTACAAACCCTATCCCATATATCTTGGGGCTCAGATCGAAACACTCTCCTTCATCTTCATGTCACCTTGATCCTCTCCACTCTCGATTATGGATGCCATATCTATTCCTCAGCCTCAACTTCTCTCCTTGCCCATCTTGATACAATCCATCACTGTGGTCTTCGCTTAGCCCTAGGTGCCTTCCGCTCCTCTCCAGTTGAAAGCCTGTACAGTGAATCAGGCATACCATCTCTCTCTCGACGCCGTGCCCTTCTCTCTCTCCGATGTTATGCTCGATTCCACCAACTTCCCCTCACTAAACTAACTATTCCACGATCCCTACTTCCTACCTTTGCTTCTTCTCCACGTTTATCTACTCCTTTTTCCACTCGCATGGATACCCTCCTCTCCCATTCCTCTTTTCTCCATCTCCGACCTCTCCCGTTCTCTGTCCATTCAGTCCCTCCATGGCTTATACCTTACCCCCATATTTGCTCCTGTTTTTCCTGACCCACCAAAATCAAATATTCCTCCTGCTGTCCTTCTCACCCATTTCCTTGACCATGTCTCCACTCATTCCTCCAGTATTCACGTTTACACTGACGGCTCCAAATCCACCTCCGATGCTGGTTTTGCAGTAATCTTCCCAACTCGTACTTTCAAATACCCCCTCCCTCCTGAATCCAGTGTCCTTACTACAGAGCTGTATGCACTCCTTATTTCCTTAAAACACATATACTCACTCCCCTCTTCCTCTTTTACAATTTTTACTGACTCCCATAACTCATTAACTTTCATAAAGTTAATACACACGACCAATCCCCTTGTTTGTAAGATCCAGAACTGGTTGTTCTACTTGTCCACATGTCTTAAAACAAACAAATTTTGATGGGTGCCCAGCCATGTTGGAATCCCCGGCAATGAACAGGCAGATACTCTAGCACGCTATGCTGCCATGTCCACATCATACCAACCACGTTTCTCACTATCCCAGCCACGGATTATTACCCACACTTTAAGACTTTCTTGTATAATCGATGGCAATCTTTTTGGTCAAGTCTCCACACTAATAAATTACATACTGTAAAACTATTAATCTCCTACTGGTCAGCTCCATTTCATCGGAACAGACGTTGGGAGACGGCTCTCGCCCGCTTACGCATTGGCCACACCCGTCTAACATACTCCTATCTGATGTCACAATCTGATCCACCCCTATGTTCCTTATGTAATGTTCCTCTTTCAGTCCCACACATTCTATTGTCATGCCCACGTTTTGAAGCCGCCTGTATCTCTACTTTCCCACACCTATCCTCCCTACATAGAACTCCCAAACCTATCAGACATCCTTACAGAATCTCACACTTTCTGCTTTGACAACCTGTTTTCCTTCCTCAAACGCATATATACCCTTCACTTAATCTAATCCCGTTACATAACCTCACCCGACCCTAACCCATTCACTCACCAATTCCTTTGCCCAGCTTTAACAACTAATCACTAACTCAACCACCCTTCACTAACATTTACTATAGTGTTACATGACCTTAGATGTCTAGCACATTTATTTTGCTTTTAACCATTAACCATTAACCATATTAAATATGCTCCTTTGTATGGTAATACAGACAGGGCATTTCTTTTATTAAAAGAAATGCCCTGTACTTTATGCACAAAAAAGCATACAGTACATAAATCGGTCAGCACTTATTTTTTGAGCTGCTTTGGTTGATATTTTCGTAAAAATTGTACCCCCCTTCATTCCCTTGCCTGTTGTTGTCGTGTGGGGGCTTAGGAGACAGGGATTGGGAATAAATGCTGGGGATCTCCCCTGCCTTAGGGTCTCAGCCTTTGACTCAACTAATTTTGCTTGGTCTTTTTTCCCTCTCGCTTATTCGTTTCCATCCCTTCTCTAACCCTTCTACTATCCACTTCCTAAGGTGTGAGAGCCGTGTTGAAAGGATGAAAGGCTGACTTTGTGCCAGTCCTGAACGGCTTGGGTTTAGTTGTCTAGCCCATACCCTTCACGGGGACCCTGTGGGGTGGACTGTTTCTCTCACAACATACTCTAGGCTTAACATGGCAATATAAATAGATTTTATACCCTTGTTAGGGTCAACGAAGTTTGCCCCTTCATCAATACTCAAACTCTCCCAGTTCCCTAACCCCAGACTCTCTTTTGACTGTGAACACTGCAGCTACTACTCCCTCCTCAATGCCTACTAGTACATTATCCACAGAAGTCAACACTCAACCTCCAAGAGGCATTCCTACTCTCCCAACATTCCCAACCCCACAACCTTCTTCATCAATCACCTCATCCTCCCTTATTACTACTTTGCAGCCTTATTGTCCACCTCTGCATAATACTCCCTCAACATTACTCCCTCTTCCATACGTCCCCGTCCATCTGCTACCCCCATCTCTACAAATATCTTAAAACTATTTAGCCCAGCCAAATGGGACCGATTTTTTTTGATCCACCCACAGCTCCTTACTATGACAACACTCTTCTTTTCCAGCAGTCTCTTTCTGCAGCCGTTCCCGTCTCGTCAGAGTTACATCCAAATCCCATGCTATAGCATTATCAACCCAAGCTGATCTCTCTGGCAGCCCCATTCCTACAGAACCTTATCCAACCCTCAATACTTTTACCGGAACTGTCTCCATCTCCCCAACAAACTGCCCTATCTATACTAAAAATTGGTCAGATTGTGGAGACTTACTCACCTGCCTCACAAACTATGATGTGATATCAGTTTAGTGCTACTCCATTCCTGCTAGAGGCCCTCGTAAGAGTGCCACCAACATTGCCAAAATTACTTTCTGTAGACATGACCTTCCCTTTAATTGGTGGAGAATCCCTTCCTGTCCTACCATATCAATCTTCTCCCCATCATTGTCAAAACTGTTGGCATTTAGGACATCCTGCCAAACAATGTTATTCCATAGCCCGATGCCCTCTTTGTGCCAAACCTCATAATGAATTAAACTGCTCTGCACAGTCACGCGCACATGCCAACTGTGGCTGCCTCCATAATGTAATTTATAGGGGCTGCCCCACCTACAAGTTTGAGTATGAGGTGGCAACTCTCAGATTCAGACTTTGTCTGCGTGAAGCCAGACCGGAAGCACGTCGACGAGGTTTTTCTCTCACTCCCTATTCCAGTAATGTCACTCGCTCTGCCCCTTCCCCTCCCTTCCAAGATGTTCTTACACCCTCCCCTATACCTATTCCTCCTCCATCTTACTTCCCCACTTCTACCTCCTACCTCCCCCAGTCAAATTCTTTTGATATTCTAAATCCAGACACTCCCTCCCTCTGTGTCTCATCTATACTTATCCTTCAGAAAACACTTTATGTTATACCTCCCTTTCAAACCACTGTTCCTTGCACAGTTATTTGCATATTTTTTTCGCCGCTGGATCGTAGTTATTTCAGTCTACTTCTCCCCTTCTCACCCCACTGACTTTGTTGCCTGTAAAACTCTAATTCATCAACTCCAGCCACCTTTCCTTGTAGCTGGTGATTTTAACTGCCGCTTCACTCTTTGGAGTGATTCTATCACTACCTCCCATGGCCGATCCCTAGAATGCTCCACTCTCTATTGTTCCTACCCCTCCATTCCCCTTTCGTCCATTTCAGATATGCTGCAGTGTTTCATAGTTACAGTCCTAAGAGCTACCTATACAGCCATTCTCTAACCTCAAGACCTCATACCTCCATATGTGTTTCATGGTGGAATTCTGATTGTACTTAAGCGATTCGCTTAAAATGCGCAGTCTAGAACAGTTATTGCTACAAATGAGGCACCCCTAATCAGCTATCAGTCCTTATCTCCTTTAAAAAAGTATTTACATATCTTCGTCATATAATCCAGACCAGTAAAACAACTAGCTGGCAAAATTATTTTTCCTCAATTACATCTTCATCAGCTGTTTGGCATCGGATCCACAAACTCTCAGGCAAACCCCCCCCCCCCCCCCCATCCGGCCCCAGTCTCCAAGTCACTAATGAACTGGGTGACTATTTCACCTTCATCTTCACGCTGTCCCCTCCTCCTTTTTCGTCCTCTGAATTCATCATGCCGCAACATCCATGAAGTCCCTGACGGTATTCACTACCGTATGCTCCGGCACCTTCCATCTTCCTCTCTATCCTTCCTATTAACTATTTTCAACCACTTATGGATGATAAGCTATTTTCCTTCTCATTGGTGAGAAGCTCTTATCCTCCCCTTCTTGAAACCCAATAAATCAGGTACCCTCCCTCAAAATTACCGCACCATCACTAGCTGCTGGTGCAAACTACTAGAGCGAACTACTGGTTAACTTCCGCTTAATATGGTATTTTGAATCTAACAATCTTCTCTCTCCTTCCATGTTTGGTTTCCGCCGTGCCCGAGGTACACCTGACCCCCTTGCTCATTTTGAGAAATATATTACATCTGCATTTGCATGCCATGACTCCATATTAGTCATATTCTTTGATCTAGAAAAAACATATGATACCACATGACGATACCATATTCTCCAGCAATTGTGCTCCCTAGGCATACGCAAGTCTTTCCTCTCTAAACGGACTCTCCAAGTCATAATTGCCTCTGCTCATCATCATCCTTTCCTCAGTTCGAAGGTTTCCTACAAGTCAGTGTGCTCAACACCACCTTATTCTTTCTTGCCGTTAGTTGCATTGTTTTAATTCTACCACCAAGGGCCCGGTTATCACTATTTGTTGATGACTTAACCATCTACGCCACTGGCACATCCATACCAACTCATTTGCCAATTCCTTCAGTCTGCAATATCATCAGTATCTTCCTGGGCCACTAACCATGGCGTTAGCTTTTCTACCTCCTCGCGCACGTGTAGGTCCCCAACCTCCACTCTTATTAAATGGCGCCCCATTCCAATGCCGTTCTTCAAATTCCTTTGCGTTATTTTTGACTCCAAATTGTCCTGGCAAGGCCATATCTTTTACATTTAAGAGAAAGTTCGCTGCCGCTTCCGAATCTTACAGACTCTTTCCCATATATCCTGGGGCTCAGATCGCAAAACTCCTGTTATCTTGATCCTCACCACTCTTGAATATAGATGCCATATGCACTCCGCAGCCTCAATGTCCCTTTTTGCTTTTCTTGATACAATCCACCACTGCGGTCTTTGTTTAGCCTTTGGCGCCTTCTGCTACTTTTCAGTAGAGAGCCTGTACACTGAGTCAGGCATACCATCTCTTTCTCGACACGTACCCTTCTCTCTCTCCGATGCTATGCTCGATTTCACCAACTTTCCCTTACCAAACTATCTATCCCACAATCCCTGCTTTCTACCTTTGCTTCTTCTCCATTTTTACCTATTCCATTCTCCATTTACATGGATAGCCTCCTCTCCCATTCCCCCATTCCCCATCTCCGACCTCTTCCGTTTTCTGTCCACTCTGTTCCTCCATGGCTTATACTTTACTTTATTTGTTCCTCTGTTTTCCCTGACCCACCAAAATCAGATATCCCCCCTTCTATCCTCCTCACCCATTTCCTTGACATTGTCTCTATTCATTCCATTCTCCATGCAAACTACTAGAGCGAACTACTGGTTAACTTCCGCTTAATGTGGTATTTTGAATCTCACAATCTTCTCTCTCCTTTCTACCTCCAAATTTTTCTCTATCCTTTTCTCTCGCGCACGTATAGGTCCCCAACCTCCACTCTTCTTAAATGGCGCCCCATTCCAATACCGTTCTTCTGGCAAATTCCTTTGCATTATTTTTTACTCCGAATTGTCCTGGCAAGGCCATATCGTTTACATTAAAGAGAAAGTTCGCTGCCGCTTCCGAATCTTACAGACTCTTTCCCATATATCCTGGGGCTCAGATCGCAAAACTCCCGACTCGCACTTTCAAATAACCCCTCCATCCTGAATCCAGTGTCCTTACTAAACTGTATGATCTCCTTTTGCCTTAAAACCCATATACTCATTCCTTTCTTCCTCTTTTCCTATTTTTACTGACTCCTGTAACTCATTATGTCTCATAAAGTCTCTGCACCCGACCAATCCCCTTGTCTGTAAGATTCAGAACTGGTTGTGCTACCTGTCCACTCACCATATATCTATCAGATTTTGCTGGGAGCCCAGCCATGTTGGAATCCCCAGCAATGAACAGACAGATACTCTAGCACACTCTGCCGCTTTGTCCACATCACACCAACCACATTTCTTATGTATTCCAACAACGGATTATTACCCCCACTTTAAGACCTCTTTCTATACCCAATGGCAAACTTTCTGGTCAAGTCTTCCCATTAATAAATTACATACTGTAAAACTATCAATATCCTGGTCAGCTTCATTTCATCGGAACAGAACAGACGTTGGGAGATAGCTCTCGCCCGCTTACGTATTGGCTACAACCGTCTAACACACTGCTATCTGATGTCACGTACTGATTTACCCCTATGATCACTATGTAATGTCCCTCTTTTCAGTTCCACACGTTCTGTTGTCCTGTCACGCTTTGCTGCAGCCCGTACTTAATTCCCCTTACTCAGTCTTACCTTAACCCATTCACTCATCAACTCCTTTACCAATTTTTAACCTTTCCAATACTATTCTAGATTACTGATGTATAGCAACTAACTACCAACTCAACCGCCCTACCCTACTTATTACTATACTTTCCTATAATTTCCTACCTTAGATGTCTTGCAGATTCAGTTTTGCTTTTAACCATTAACCTTTCGTACAGTTGTATTAATTTTCATACTCGCTATGAGGAGACAGGTCTTACCTCGGCTATATGACATTTACGCATTACAGAAAGGTATACAATTTTTGTTATCTTATATGAGCATGTTTACTTAACTTAACAAAATCGAAGAAATTAATTGAGACACCGTGTGTCAAGATATTTCCAATGACTCTATCAACAACGAAAATAATCGCTGTGTCCATGGTTTATTTATTTGATATCTGGATGCAGAATGATCTAGAAATATATTTATCGCATTTCCGTTGTAAAATATAAGCACGGCTAAGTTTCTCTGGTGAAAAAATAAACACAATAGAAACGAGATGAGCATCTAGTAACGAATTTCAGGCTAAAAGGGCGAAGTTTAAATTATGATGTAAAATAGCACAACGCGCTACCGAAAATCTGAACGGCTCTCCCAAGCGTTGGAAAAATTCCAGCGTGTTGGTACTTTTCTTGATCTACCAAAGTTCTATTATTGTTGGCTGCATATATATCGACACCCACACGTACAAGTTACAACTATTAATTATATTTCAGACTGTTTTAAGAGCATTTGTTTACGAAATAAATCAATGTTCATTCTAGAAGATTTCAATGACAATCTTTTGGCCCAAACTTAGCAGATTAGTTAAGAGTACGAATAACTCTCACATCTGCAGCGTTCATAGATCTCATAGTAACAACTCTGACTCTATACGTGATCTCGAAATAACTCTCAGCCCAGTAGCAGACCACGAGCTAATAACAGCAACACTTAATGTATATATGTACACAGACACACACACACACACACACACACACACACATATATATATATATATATATATATATATATATATATATATATATTTTACTGTCTATATATACACACGGCTTGACTCTTTATTTCCATAGAAGAGGACAACACAGTGAATGAAGATGCCATGCGCAGTTCGCGGTGTCGCGTGTCCCGCCAGCCAGCCCTAGTGGGCCGGAGGCTGGCGGAGACCTGGCCACCGTGACTTCTGGAGGCAAACTAAAGCGTCAGATGAGGTCATCTATAATCGTCATCGAGGCCCTCGCTGAAGCAGTGGTTCTTAATTGACATAAAGCCACATGTTTAATATATGGAGCCCACGCGGTCTTCTGGTCACGCGACATCGCATGACATTTTCATTTACTGTGTTGTCCTCTTCTATGGAAGTAAAGAGCCAAACCGTGTAGATCACTATCACTGCCCAATCAGTCATAGCCATTGTACTAAGGCTTTCTCCATTTCACCAACAAACTGCCCTGTTTATGACAAAAATTGGTCGGATTGTGGAGAAGATTTACTCGCCTGCTTCATGGACTATGATGCAGTATGAGTACAGTGCTACTATCAGTCCCCCTAGAGGCCGTCATAAGTCTCCCGCTAATATTGCCAAGATTAGTTTCCGTAGATATGACCGCCCCTTTAATGTTTACGGAGAATCCCTCCCTGTCCAACCATATCAAGCTCCCCTCGTCAATGTCGGGGGGAGTTGGCGGATAAGCGTTAAGGCCATCCTGTCAAACACTGCCGTTCCACAACCAGATGCCCTCTATGTGACCAATCTGATCGTAAATGATCAGCGTGCTCTGCACAGTCACGCGTAATTGCTGTGACTCCGATAATGTATTTTATAGGCTGCCCACCTACAACTTTGACTCTGAAGTGGCACTCTCTACTCCAATAATCGCTCTATTTCTCCCCTTTCCTCTCAAGATGTTTTTACACCTCCGCAAGCATCTCTTCCTCTTCCCACTTCTACTCCTTCCCTCTCCCAGTCAATTTTTTTGCTATTCTAAATCCAGACACCCCAATCTCCTTCACGATTCCAGACACTCCAATCACTGCTTCCCCTGTACCTAACCCTCTTGCTCCTCACCCATTTCATTGCAAGCTAAATGCTCCATCCCATGTTCTACCCCATCCTCTCCATCAACCTCTCCCTCCACCCCTCAAGCATCTGTCCCTTTGGTCTCCACCCATAAGAAAACTTTTTTTTTTTTTTTTTTTCTCCATACTCCCCAACCGACTCCACTGCAGAAACTCGAAGACATTCAAAACTATCTAATCATGACCAAAGATAAGATGCCTACACCTTAACCATCCTCCAATCTCTCTACTCCCATTCCCTCTTATAGTAGATGAGTATGTTGCATCTACTATCTTGTCTGATGTCTTATCTCTTTGGGGAGTGACTGTGGGGGGGTGAGTGCCCACAGCTATGGCTGGGTGTTGGAGGTTGAAGTTGGAGTTTTACGGGGGAGCCAGTAGGCTCCCCAGTCGGCTAAGGACTGGTTAGTCCTTGGGAGCTGCTGCTGTGGTCTTGCTCTGCTGGAGGATCGGGGATTGCTGATCTCGCAGTAGTATGATTTGCGAAGTTCTAGCTTCGCCCAGGCCTTCTAAATATGGCCCGGCCTGTGTCATCTTTTTACGGCTGTCTCATTTGGTTGTCTGACACTCGGTGCTTACCGTGGCGGTGGGATTGCCAGCAGGCGCTCCTGCTGGCAATGGTGTATGCATATTGCACAACTTCTTTACCCTGTCTCAGGAATTGTGTATGCTCACAATTCTCCAAGTAGTGAACTAGTGTGGCGTTCGGCTCGCCGCAGTGCATGCCGCACCTCTCTTCGCGTTCAATTGTTGAAATGATCTGCTATGCACAGTGGTAACCTACATTCTGTGAAGAATGACTTCGGTACCTCTGTTGATTACTTCAGAGAGTGCCAGTGGTTCATAGCCTGTGGCGTCTGAGTACCAGCTGGCCGAGGGGGAGGTTTTCGTTTCCTCTCTGTGAAGCTGCCGGAGGAAGGTACGACCGACCAAGGCACTCTTCTCTTTAAGTAATTTTCGGCTTGGTTTTATCGTCATGGGATTTGGAGGCATACCCCTGCCAGCGACGGCTAGTCTGTCAGCAAGCTCGTTCCCTCTGATGCCGACGTGGCTTGGGACCCAGTTGATGATAGTTCTTCTACCCTGAGCAAGAATTCTCTGTGCCATTGTGAGAATCGTGGTCAGTAGGTAGATGTTGCCTGTGGGTGAGCTGTGCTGAAGACAGTCAATGGCTACCCGGAGGAGTGATGGCTGCAATGACCCTCTGGGCTTCTGCCTTTAGGCCACAGCAAGACCTCCACTTCCTCCACTTCCTCCTCCCTCCTATTCCTCCTCACCCCTCCACTTCCTCCTCCCTCTTATTCCTCCTCAACCCTCCACTTCCTCCTCCCTCTTATTCCTCCTCAACCCTCCACTTCCTCCTCCCTCCTATTCCATACCAACCCTCCACTTCCTCCTAGAGGGTATAGGCTCTTTTTCATTGACAGGCTTAGGGCTTCGGCAAAGTCGGGGTGGGGGGAGTCCATGCCCTTAGCAAGAAGCTGTTCTTTGAGCTAATGGCGTATCAACACCCTGGCTGTCTTGCTTTGGTTCGGTCAACCAGGTACTGGACCTCCTTCTGGAAGGAGAGGTTTCGGTCTATCCTTACCCCAAGGTATAGTAAGTCCTGGACCCATTCCAATCCCACTCCCTGGATTTTCAGACTTGTGCCTCGAACTCTCTGTCTCAGAGCCATGGGTTTGAATTTGGCTGCAGAGATCTTTAGTCCTGTTCTACAACACTCCTCGGACACGAGGTCCAGACAACGTTGGGCTTTATTCTGGCTGCGTGGTCCAGTGGAGGTGATAGCGAGATCGTCTGCATACGAGATGATCTTGCACCCCACTGGGAGGTTTATGTTTAGGATGCAGGACATTAAAGTGTTAAATAGGGCTGGACTGAGAACCCCACCCTGTGGCGTTCCATTTTCGAGCGGCATGTGCTGCGATAGGTGACCCTGGAATTTAACATTGGTAGTCCTGTTCCTGAAGTAGTCACCTATCCAAGCCAAGAGCTTTCCACTGATTACCTTCTGGATCAGGCTTTCCTGAATGGCAAGCGGACTTGCCAGTTCAAAAGCCTTCTCCAGGTCAAAGAATACCACCACAGGTGGGCCCTTGCTGATTGTGCTTAAGAGCGTGGCTATGCTGTGTGCTGTGCTTATGCCCTTTGTGAACCCGTGGAGGTGTTCGTGTGGGGGACCCATATTCCATTGGAGCCGGTTTAGTACCATCCTCTCGGCCGTCTTGGCCAGGCAGTTGAGGAGAGAGATGGGGCGGTACTTCCCTGGCTCCTTTGGTTTTCGGACGGGAACTATGGTAGCCCTCTTCCAACTCTGGGGTAGAGTGGAAGTTTGATGAGTTGCAAGAGTGCACGCTCACCTGCTAGTCCTAGGTGGGAGATAATGGGGTATGAGATCCCATCAGAGCCCGGGGCTGTGTTGGAACTGGATTTATAGGCTTTTCTTAGTTCCCTCAGAGAAAAAGGTAACGTCTGAGTTATCGGGTTCGGCTACCCTTTCTCTGATCTGAGCAAGTCTGTCTGGCTGTATACGCTTTTGGCTTGCCCTCAGCTCGGCTGGCAGGCTGTTGCTGCTTGTTCTCGCAGATAACTCATGCGCCAGTCTGTTTACCTCTGCTTGGGGGTCGTGATGTGTGCACCTCGGGGCTGAGCAGCTGGTAGCTCGCCTGACTTGTTGCCACAGCTATGAAAGGGTGGTTTGGTGGTTGAAGGACTCACACCATTCCAGCCACTTTTCCTGCCTGAGTCTGTTGGCAGTTTCCTTGGCATCCGTGACAGCCTCCCTTAGGAGGGATAAGTTGTCAGTGGTTCTTTGCCTTCGGAAGAGTTTTCGGCACATGTTCACCCTGTGGTTAACCTCCCTGATCTCGTCGTTGAAGTACCAGGCGTCTTTGTGACTTCTGGACCCAGGCCGAGTTTTGGGTATGGTCAGTGAGGCTGCTTCATTAATGGCGTTTATCAGGCTGACTTCAAGCACTTCCACATTTTCGCTTTGTGGGGGATCATTGCATCTCAGACAGAGGGCCAAGGCGTTTTGAAACGCCTGCCAGTTGACCTTGTATGTTTTTCATCTTGGATTCGGTCTTAGGATTTCGGCTGGGCCAGCATCCATGAGGGTAGTTACAGTGCCGTAATAGTCACTTGTGACGGTCTCAGCGACACACCAGCTAATCTTCCCCACCAGAGTCGCAGTGTCCAGGGTGAGGTCTAGGACCCCTCCTCTGACAAGCGAATGTCTCTAGCACGTCAGCTATGTGATAGCCAGCCGCATCCGGTGCCCGGCAGGGAGCCAGGATGGGGTGGTGTGCATTGAAGTCTCCCCCTATGATCACTCGGTCAAGTGCAGCAGAAGCACAGACCTGGCTGATGTCTAAACTTCTACAGCCTAGCCTGTGTAAGCATGCAGGGAACGAGGGAAGCCCGCTGTCCAATGAGCGCGGACACGGCGGCAGACCTGGGCATGACCCAACCTGGGTTAGTATGCTGAGCTTCAGGTTGCGGGGTCATGCTGCTACACTCTACCACAAAGTAACTGCCGACATCCATCCTCCTATTTCCCAATCCCCCCCCCCCCTACACACACCCCTTCCTCCTAGTCCCTTTAAGCACACCCCATTCCCCCTGCTTCAACCGCATCATCCCCCCCTCCTAACCTTCTATTCCTCCTCTTCCCCCTCGATGTGGTCCTTTGTCACAGCAACCTTCTTCCCTAGATTTTATCCCTCCTGACATTTTCACTGAGACTGTAATCTAATAGACCCATTTCTCCTTTGCTAATCCCTACCCTTACTCTGTGGACATATTTCCAAAATCTTCCTTTGTCAACTTTGATCATTTCACACATTAAACCCGACCTGCCTGAACTGCTATACGACTTCTGACGTGTATCACATATAATCATCAACTAACCTCCTCTTTACACTTTTCACTGTTACACATTTTTAAAGTGCTATATGACCTTTGATGTCACACATATATTTTGCTTTGTACCCATTAATTATTAACCATTACCGATATATATGTAAATGTACACACACACACACACACACACACACACACACACACACACACACACACATATATATATATATAAATATATATGTGTGTGTATGTATATATATATATATATATATATATATATATATATATATATTCATATACATATATACACACACACACACGCACACTCACACACACACACACAAATATATATATATATATATATATATATATATATATATATATATATATATATATATATACATACTTATATATATATATATATATATATATATATATATTTATATACATATACACACACACACACACGCACACTCACACACACACACACAAATATATATATATATATATATATATATATATTTATACACACATGTATATGCCTATACATATATATATATATATATATACACACACACACACACACACACACACACACACACACACATATATATATATATATATATATATATATATATATATATATGTATACACACATGTACAGTGCACACTTTTATATATATATATATACATATATATATCATCATCATCATTTGGGAGCTAACGCCGGCAGGGGCGCATAGCTGCATCCACCCTTTGTTTCCACCTACGAGGGTCCACCCAGGGTTGTCACGGACAGAGACAACCTGATGGGCAGGGTCATCCTGCAGGAATCGAAACAAGTGGCTGTATAGCCTGAGTTGGCAATCACAGATTGTGCAAGTAACAGGTCCTGTACCGGTCTCACGGTGCAGCCGTTGGTTGTACCCCATGATCCGGCGCAAGGATCTGTCACAAAAGGCATTAAGACGAGATTCCAGAGCACAAGATAGCGTCCAAGTTTCAGTACCATGTAGTAAAACTGGCAGTATCAGGGCCTTGAAAACACGTAACTTGGTCCTTCTGCACAGGTACCGGCATCACCAAATACTTTTATCGAGAGATTTCATGACCCCTGCTGCCAGGCCAATCCGTCTACTGACTTCCTGATCTGAGTCGTGAACTGCACCACCGAGGTATATAAAACTCTCTGTGACTGTGTTTTCACTGCAAGCACTGTACAGACCTCACAGGGTCTCCTAGTAGGCCCCCAAAATCCTGGATCTTGGTCTTGGTCCAGGAGACCTCTAGCCCCAGGGGCTTTGCTTCATTACTAAATGCATCTAGAGCCGCCACTAGGGTTTCCAGAGATTCAGAGAGAATGGCAACATCATCAGCAAAGTCAAGGTCTGTAACCTTAATATTGCCCAGATTTGCTCCACACTGACTTTGGACAGTAGCTCTACCCAGTATCCAATCCATGCAAGTGTTGAAAAGTGTTGGTGCAAGAACACAACCTTGCCTCACGCCTGAACTAACAGGGAAGAAGCTTGACAGGCCCCCACGACACTTGACAGCACTTTCAGTGCCTGTATACAGGTTTGCTATTTGTCCAACAATCCTTGTTGGAATTCCTCTTAGCCTCAGGATCTCCCAGAGTGATTCGCGATGCACTGTGTCAAACGTCTTCTTGAAGTCGATGTAGGCTGCGAGCAGCCCACGTCCGAACTCACGACGGCGCTCTACAATGACTCGAAGCGCCAGGATGCGGTCTATTGTGGACTTACCAGGAGTGAATCCAGATTGCTCCGGCCTTTGGTGCCTTAACAGGTGGTCTCTGATAACTCTCAGTACGATGTGCGCGAGTACCTTGCCCGGTACACTGAGTAGTGTAATGCCTCGGTGATTGCTGCAGTCCCAGCGATCCCCTTTCCCCTATCAGAGAGGTATGACCACACCCCTCAGCAGGTCAGGAGGAAAGGTACCAGTATGCCAGATGGCAGACAGGACTGCATGCAAGCCCCTTGCCATAGGGTCTCCACCAGCCTTTAACAATTTGGCTGGGATGCCACAAACACCTGCTGCTTTACCACTCTTCAGCTTGGAGATCGCCCACCTGACTTCAGTCAGGGAGGGTGCATCCTCTATGATGGGTGGGTCTGGCAAAGGAATCTCAACATTACCCGCATCCAAGTTAACTGTTGGTGGACCAACCTTATACAACTGCTCAAAGTACTCAGCCCAACGCACACACACCCTATCAGGATCTAAGATTATCTGGCCACTTGCTGAGCGGACTGCAGTCGTGTGTGAGGAGGGCTTGGAGTTCAGCTTCCTCAGGGCTTGGTAGGCAGGACGAAGGTCATTTACTAAGAAATGGATTTCGACCTCATCTGCAAGATTACTGATAAACTGTTCCTTATCCCTTCTCAACAGTGACCTAGTCCTGCGCACCAGAGAACGGTGCAAGTTGCGATCCCCTGACAATCGAGCTGCACAACAAGCATCTGTGGCTTCCAGTGTCTCCTGCGAGATGGCATTCTGTCTTGCTCTTGGGCGTTAACCAATGGATTCCTGAGCTGCATCAAGCATTTCACACTTGAAGGTATCTCACATAAGAACAGGGTCTGTCAGGCCCTCGAGTGCTGTGAGACGACCAGAGATAGCCTCGGCAAACCCCCCGGGCACACTCATCCTCCCTCAATCTGTCCAAATGAAACACCCTAGGGTGTTCATTTGGGCGACAGGGGGTTCTAAAGTGGACCCGGAGAGTAGCCACACTAACATCCTGCAGTTCTGGAGGATCCTCCACCGAGTGCTAATGAGGATGTGGTCGATCTCCTTGGCCACATTATCCGTATCGCTGTACCAAGTCCAACGATGCAGGTCAGAATGCTGATACCAGGAGCCAGAAATCCTCATTTTCTGGGACCTAGCAAAGTCACGGAAAAAGTGGCTATTCTCACTGCCAGTATCAGCTCCTGAGCCATGAGGACCGACAAACATCTTGTAGCCAGCTCGATCGCAGCTGGATACCGCATTGAAGTCGCCTAGAACAATACGAATATCTCGCCGAGGACAACAGTCTGCCACAAATGAAAGTTTGGCGTAAAACATCTCTTTCACCTCTTGTTTATATACATCTGTAGGAGCGTATACAGCAATAAGAGACATGAAGCCAAATGAGAGCTTCAGTCTCAATAGCATAATACGCTCATTGACTGGAGTGACCTCAACTACTGAAGGTTGGAGATGGAGATGGCTATGGCTACTCCCTGGAGATGGTGGCCATCGCTGCTGCCTGACCAGTAGTAGGTGTAGCCAATCATGCCGCTGCCAGGTCTTCTGACCTCCGAGAGAGCAGCCACCTCAACTCTCAGCTGCTTCAATTCCCTCGACAGTAGTGGTAACCGATCGTCCTGTCGCAGGGAACGGATGTTCCAAGCCCCCACCCTGACAGCCCGCCTGAGGTCTAACCTCGGGCAGTTACTCCGGGTGGGCACCACCTCTGCCACCCCTACCGACGCCGCCCCATATAGAGGAGGTTGGCTCCCTGGGGCTTTCCCCCACAAGCATCACGCCAGGTTGGCGGCCGCTGGGATCCAGATGGGATGACGAGTAACCCCCCCCTCCCCAACCGAGTCCCAGCGGTCGCCAACCCAGAGGGACCCACAGCCCGCCGTTCTTGCTGGGTGGGAGGTACTTTAGCCCTCCCCCCCAGCACCAACAACTATACGACTCGTTGCCAGTGGTTATCTCGGGGGGGGGGGGGCGACTGGCCCATTAACCCCTGGGGGCACGGGGGATATATATAATATATTTATATACATATATTTATATTTTTTTTCACTAATGTATAGAGCTTATGTTCCAACCAAAATATATTCATCCAAATGTCTCACAAGTCTATAAAATTCAAAATTGGACCATGCAAATGTGGACCTTTTAAACTAAAAGGAATGCCAGAAAGTGCCAACTAGGAATACTAGGCTCCATTACCGTGCTAAATAAGTTCATAAGGTCCCATCGAGAGTACTACAGTAGATAGAAGCAGCGGTAAAAAACTATAATAATCACCCCCACCAGAAAAGAATACTAGATTAAGAAATCATTGGAAATGACAAGCATCACTTTTTCCCAGACCCACAGGACGCCGAGTTACTGCCAAATCGCACGGGTATTACAAGTAGATTCAATAAGGAGCAGCCAAACCGCCAGCAAGTACAGCACATCACAAAATCAGATAGGTTTAAACATGGTTATCATAAAGCGACAAGTATAGTCAGCCACTCGACAGAAGATCCACCAGATAAACTATTAATTAACAAAACATAATTCAAGCGATGGCTCCTTAATCGAGTGCCAGACGCTGACCCCGCGACCGTGGCCGAGGGGGCACGCCGGTAGGCTTATCAACCGATAAGGAATGGGACACGTCTCCGAAAAACTTCCAGATAAAAAATCACCATTCTGACATCGTCCTAAATCCTCCTCTCCCACATCACCCGCCTCTTTCCCTCAACCCTTCTACTGCAAACTTACAATTTATGCATATCATAATGCATGGACTCATTATAATGGAGTGCATATGTGCGTTCATGCAGACACTGCTCAAACGTGTATGAGCGCGTATGCATGCGTATATATGTTTGTATATATGTAGGTGTGTGTGTGCATATGCGTATATGTGTATACAAGATATGTACGCATGTGTGTGTTCACATAAATGTATTTAATTTATATATGAAAACACACACACACACACACACACACACACACACACACACACACACACACACACACACACACACACACACACACACACAGCATCGAACCGGGAGTGAGTGGTCCGGCAGAACCACTGAATCTGTCTTCGATTTGCATGAGCATCGTGTGGCCAGTTGTGGCACCACCAGCATATCTTAGTTAGCTTTATTATAGATGATTAATGTAATCTCTGAAAGATCGTATATATTTTATTTTCCCTTTTGGACTGTTCGTGGGCTTCTCTTCTTTATCTGTATGTCTCTCTCTCTCTCTTCTCTCTCTATCTCTCTCTCTCTCTCTCTCTTCTCTCTCTCTCTCTCTCTCTCTCTCTCTCTCTCTCTCTCTCTCTCTCTCTCTATATATATATATATATATATTTACTTATTTATTTATCTATCTATAAATCTATGTGACTACACACATATATACATATATACACATATATATACACACACATATATATATATATATATATATATATATATATATATATATATATATGCATATGTATACATATATATGCATATACATATATATATATATATATATATATATATATATATATATATACACACACACACACACACACACACACACACACACACACACACACACACACACACACAAGTATACATATATCAGAGTAGTAAATACTGCATATATGCAATATACACA
>NC_061833.1:13970362-13977862 GCF_019202785.1 Penaeus chinensis
ACTTGCAAAGGAAAACACCATTGGTTGGACTCTTTTTTTTCGTTTTTAATTAGATAGATTTGTCTTTTCAGATGTTCGTTAATGAGACAACTGCATGTCTTGCGATGGTTATTCTTATTTCTTTAGGATCTTCATAGTTGTTAGTGATAGCCGCTCATAAGTGAATTAATTTTAATCGACGGTTTCCACAACTTTGTCATTGATTGTCAGACTATGCTCTGTCTGATAGTCTCTTTCTACTTTCATTAATTTGGTTTTGGTATATTCCTACTTCTTTTCTTGACTGAATTGACTAAATTTTGGAGTTCTTGCATAGATCCGGCAAGTAGAACATCATCTGCATTTCTTATGTTTGAAACATTTCTGCCTCTTTTGTTAGCATTTCAAAGTTCTCTGTTGCTTCTCTCATCATTTTCTCTGTATTGATACTGAATATACGCGGTGGAAGAATACAACCTTGCCTAACTCCTTGGCCTGTGTTGAACCAATCTGTTATACCATATATATACGTATATATACACATACACACATACATTATATATATATATATACACACACATATATATATGTATATGTGTGTGTGTGTGTGTGTGTGTGTGTGTGTGTGTGTGTGTGTGTGTGTGCGCGTGAGTGCGTGTGTGTGATTGTGTGTGTGTGGATGTATGTATATATATATATATATATATATATATATATAAATCTCCCTCTATATATACACACACATATCCCTTTCCCTTTGTCTGTATCGATCTGTCATTTGAGGATTTTAAGCTTTTCACTACCACTCCAAGCATCTCTTTATCTACCTAACATCTTCACCCAAATTATCAAAATTCATCCTAAGCTAGACTTAAGAAACAAACAAACAAAAACAAAACAAAACAGGAAGATTGAAAGAAAATCTTGCCTCGGCGCTAATCAAAAAAATTCCAAATGAAGTTCGAAATTTCCAGCTATTTTCCATAAGGCTCGTATCCCTCTCCCGCCACAATTTCAGAACCATTGATCTAAATCGCATATCCGTTTCCCTATTTATCTATCTGCATGCCTTAAAATTTATGTTTTTTTCTATCTATCCATGAATTTATACCAGTGGTCTTTTTATATTCCATGCCTTATCCCAAGTTGAATGCAATGATATAATTAGATTTAATTATAAGATATTCTAAGCCGTTAAGATACTGATACGATAAATATAATGATAAGATGATTAGAGATAATGGAGATAGAGATAACTTGATTTAAGATAATGATGATTAAAGGACGAAAAAAATGAAGTGGAAAGTGAAAGTATGAAACACAGTCTGAACAATGCGAAAAAGAAGGAACAAATGCCACACAAGAAGCAAATATTGAGAGGGAAAGGGAGAGAAAGAGAAAGAGAGAAAGAGAGAGAGAGAGAAAGAGAGAGAGAGAGAGAGAGAGAGAGAGAGAGAGAGAGAGAGAGAGAGAGAGAGAGAGAGGAGAGAGAGAGAGAGAGAGAGAGAGAGAGAGAGACAAAAGAAATACCCCCCATCCCCATCTCTATCTAATTAATATTGCAATTGCTTTCAAATGTCTAGTTGAAGATAAAGATTTGAGAGAGCCAGATAAATAAAGAGAGATAGAGAGAGAGAGAGAGAGAGAGAGAGAGAGAGAGAGAGAGAGAGAGAGAGAGAGAGAGAGAAAGAGAGAGAGAGAAAGAGAGAGAGAGAGAAAGTGAAAGAGAAAGAGAAAGAAACAGAAAGAAGAAAAGGAAGTGAACTAAGGAACCAGAATATCGGGTAAAAGGCGAAGAAGTGGAGGCTAACGACGAGACCGTTCCTCCCGATCAGTCCTTTCCACTCGAGGGCGGCGCTTTCAGGCTCACCGATTTATGATATCTGCGCAGATGAATACATGGGGGGTGTACATACATACATACACACCCACACCCACACACTCACGCGTGCGCGCACACACACACGCACACGCACACACACACATCATAAATAATGTCCACTCCCTGAGATGGAAAGTGCTTCATTGCACATTACAGCTGACTTGGTAATTTCAAATAAAATAACTACAAAAGCAATCTGATGAGTTGATTCCAGATGTTCTAATTTTGATTCTTGCACAGTGGACAGATAATGATCTAACATTTTTCATACCCTTCAGCTGATGGCCACAGCTAAAAACACCAAAACCATCATCCTAAGATTTAGCAATATTACCGTGTTGGCGGCGACCAAATATAGCACATTCACTACAATATGTATATAAAATCAATCAAGAAGTAATTTTTTTCTTCCGTCCAAATTACATTAAAACGATGTTAATTTCAACACCAACTAGACGGAGAAAAATGATGCAATCACCTCATCTTGACAGCATAATAACTACACATTCATGCGACTGTAAACATCGGTTAGACACTAATAAGGCTCAAAAACAAATTGAAATCTTATTTTAAAACAAAATGAACGCAGCGGAGTAATACAAACTACAGCAATACATAATGTGAATTACAAAGTTAATGCAAAATTGGTACATTATAAAAAATATATATATCTATATACTTTTTTTTTTTTTTTACAATATGCAATGTAAACAATCTTACATGGATACAATACACACCATTTACAACAACAGACACAATACAGGTACAATCAGTAAACACCGTCTCATTACAAGTATGCTTCAGTGCATCCCATCTATGGACTCCAATTACCAGTGAAATCTACCTGTATGGTCACGCAATCAGCGTGTTCTTTATATTAAAATAAATCATAATCATTTTGCCCTTCTGTCGTGGTAATGGATCGCTCCTTAATTATTTCGGGGTCTTAGAATGGCTTCATTATCTTCCCGCAGTAAATTAAACATGAGTGAAGAAGGTAACCTGATCGTTGTGATAATAAGGGAGAAAAATAACCAACAACAAACCATAAACGATGGGCATAAACAGCAAAACCTAAACGATGGGTGTAAACAGCGAATTATATACAATGGGTACAAACAGCAAATCATATATGGTGGGCATAAAAGACAAACAATAAGATAGGCATAATAACAACTCATAAACGATGGGCATAACCTTCATAAAATCGTAAACAATGGGCAGAAACTGCAAATCATTTATGATTTGCTGTTTGATTTATGATGGGATTACAACACTTCATGGATGTTGAGTAAATCATAAACGTTGAGTAAAAACAGCAAATCATAAATTGTGGGCATCAAATCATAAACGATAGATATAAACAGCGAATCATAATCAAAGAATGCAAACAAGAAAATTATAAACGATGGGAATACACAGGATTTCGAGACACAAGTATCATATGGTAAACAAGGTAATAAGAAAAGGAAAAAAATCTGCATGAAAAAAGGAAATGTCAAGGAAGCGGCAAGACAGTGAAAATGGCAAGAGTAATAAACGAAAAAGGAAAGGCATAACTAGGAGGTAAACGAAAACAATATTGCAAGAAAAACAATAACATGGGTAAAATTGTCCAGGAAGAAATAAATCAAAGAAAGACTGACTCAGAGTGAAGATAAATAAGGAAAAAACAGAGAGCAAACTAGCGTAGGAGAAGATAAAGAAAACTAATAATCAAAGAGAAGCAGAAACGTGCAAACAAAATATCATACAGGCAATAAAGAAATAATCGCAAGCCAACTTTAGCAACAGAAAATATTTTTTTGTGAAAGTTTAAAGGCTGTTCATGCGAGATAAACAAAGTCGACCGAGGCCAGCCGAAGGTCAGGCAGGGTCAACATGCACTGAGAGCGTAAATAGAACAGAATTAATGGTGTCTATAAAAGGGTCGAGGACGAACGGTAGATGAAAGAAGTGCATCGGCCCTAAGGTTATTTCCTTCTTATAAATCTTTTCATATGCACCCGGACACGCACATGTATATGTGTGTTAGTCAATGGCTGTGTGTATGTGTATGTGTGTGTATGCGCGCACATACATACATACACACATACACACACATATATATACATACACACACATATATATATATATATATATATATATATATACACACACACACACACATACGTGTATATATATATATATATATATATATATATATATATATATAATATAATATATATACACATACATATACATGTGTATATATACACATTTATTTATACACACATGTATATATATATATATATATATATATATATATATATAATATAAATACACATGCATATACATGTGTATATATACACATTTATTTACACACACACACACACAAATAGCATAAATATATAATATATATAAATATATATATAAATATATATATTTTTTACACACATATATGTGTTTGTATAATGGCTGAAAATTCCAGTCATTTCATGAAATGTCTGTTTCACTCAGTCATTTCATGAAACAGCTAAATTGTTCTGCCATTACATTAAATAGCTGAGAATCAAACATTGTTAGTTCATGGAATGGCTAAGACAATGATGTGATGATGAAATGAAGAAAACTGCATCATAGGATGGCTGGAGAAGTCATCATTATAGAATTTATATGGGGGAAATGATACCAAACTATTCACAAAAAATTAATAAGAAACCCATAAATTTTAGACAACAATTATACATTTATATATATTTCGACATGGAGTACTACTATGGCAACGGCTATTACACTTGAGATTAGCCTTGTAACATTTACATCTGCAAGTACAACACTTCTTACTTGCAGCACAATAACATCGGACAAATCTTCGTTCACCAGTAGTTGATTTCTTCAGAGCCTGTAGTAGGGAAACCAGGTCTTCTTGGTTGACATCTGGCAGAGTAAGAAGTGATTGAGGACAAATATCAAACTGATTGCAGTACTTGGTCCTCAGAATCCAATTCTTCACAGGACAAATAACAAACTGATTGCAGTACTTGGTCCTCAGAATCCATTTCTTCACAGTTATTGTGTACAAATCATTGGCAATGATAACACCGAGGATGTTACGTGGGGATGGGCACAGCAACATTGTCCCTTCTTCCCCTGCCTTGAAGTCTACCCAACTGCATTTCACCATGCGTTCAGCCTGGGAGAGTTGTGCCTCCCTGGCCCTCTTCCTCTGTTCTGTTATCTCACTCTGGCGTTTTGTAAGAGTGAAGGTTGGGGGTCTTGAGCAGGTGTTAGCTGAGAGGTGGAAGCTGGTGCTACAGATGCTAGTGGGGTCGGGGAATCTTGAGCAGGTGTAGGCTGGGAGGTGGGAGCTGGTGCTGGAGATGCTGGTGGGGGCTGGGGATCTTGAGCAAGAACTTCATCTTCTCACTGTAATCTTTCAAGGACCTCTAGAGGAAGACTCGATGATCCTAGACCCACCCTAGGATCAGTGCCAAACAATGCTTTGAATGGAGTGCGCTTGGTACAGGAATGATGAGCATAGGAGTTTTGTAAAAAAATATATACCCCCCTTTTCCCGTTTCTTATTTTAAGATGGATAATATACACGCTTTTACTAATGTTCAATTACTAGGATTGTTGTTGCAACATGAAAAAAAATTGTTACATCACTTCCAGATTAATTTAATTTTGAGATTATTTGTTTTCCTATTGTTCCAATGCCAACCTGTGAATTTTAAAGAAGAAACCTACTTCTGGAGAATGTAGTATCCATGCCAAGACTTGGAAGATGGGTTCTAGACTGCAGTCTTCTTCAATAGTGTTTTAATAGACATTCTTTGGCATCAAGTACTTCGGACACTGCTAATACTTTTGAAATAACTTTTCTGTAAAATCTGCCTCAAACTGGTCTTGCACCATTGTTAACGGAGCCATTTTCACACACAATTCTTATTTTCTTTTGTTACTGTTTTCTCGGTTTACACTGTCCCGTTTTTTCTCTTTCTCTCTTTCTTTCTTCTATCAAGGTTCACACTACACACATCTCTTCATATCTTATCTTTCTCTGTCCGTCTTTCTCTTTGTCTTGTAGTGTAATGTAAGATCTCGAGTTAGATCTGAAGAGGAAAGGGAGAGGAGGGGGTTTAAAAAGAGAGAGAGGAGAGGCAACACGGGGCAGGGTGAGGACAGACGAACAGAAGCGAGGAGAGGGTCAGGTTAGGTCGGAGGATCAGGCGGTGCGTATGTGTGTACACACACACACACACACACATATATGTGTGTACACACATACACAAACACACATATATATAGATATAGATATATAGATAATATATGCATAGATATATAGAGAGATGGATAAGTAGATAGAAAGACAGATATAGATGTTGGGTGGTGAAATGAGTGGGATTATATGGCAGTCTTGGTTCCTAGCCTTAATCTGGTTGCTCGGAATTCTCGAAGCCACTGTGGCTTGCACAGTGATTGGCTGCTCGCACCTCTACTGGCAAAATTCAGAACATGAAATAAGGAATAGGTTATCGAAACACATCAGTCAAGTTGTGTAATAATGATTACCAGATTTCAGCCATTTCATGTAATGAGTGAATATTTTAGCTGTTTCAAGAACTGAGTGAGTGAAACAGCCATTTCATGAAATGACTGGAATTTTCAGCCTTTACACGAAATGGCTGGTTACATACTTTGATTGTAACACACACACACACACACACACACACACACACACACACACACACACACCAATACACACACATACACACAATATATATATATACGTATATACATACATACATATATATATATATATATATATATATATATATAAAACCTGTGTGTTTAATAGGCCTATACTTAATTTAATCATCAGTATTACCTGTACTAAAAGTCGATCATTGCCTTTATTTTCACACACAAATGTATATATATACATATATGAATATATATTTGTATGTACATGTATGTATATATGTATATATATACACATACATGTGTGGGTGTGGGTGTGTGTGTGTGTGCGTGTTTATATATACATGTATATATGTATGAATATATATATTTTCATACATGTAGGTACATGTACATACATACATACATATATATATACATATATATTATGTGTGTGTGTGTATAGATGTGTGTATGTATGTGTGTGTGTATGCATGTGTATGTGTGCGTGTGTGTGTGTGTGTTTGTGTGTGTGTGTGTGCGTGTTTGTATAAATATATGTATATATGTATGAAAATATATATTTTTATATATGTATGTGTGTATATGTATACATATATATACATATATATATACACATGTACACACACACACACACACATATATATATATACACACATACATATACATATATATATATATATGTGTGTGTGTGTGTGTGTGTGTATGTGTGTTTGTGTGTGTGTGTGTGTGTGTGTGTGTGTGTGTGTGTGTGTGTGTGTGTGTGTGTGTGTGTATGTTTGCGTGTGTGTTGGTGTGTGTGTTTGTATGTGTGTGTGTGTGTGTGTGTGTGTGTGTGTGTGTGTGTGTCTGTGTGTTTGTATATATATGAACATATATGTATATATATTAATATTATATAGTGTGTGTATTTAATATACATATATTTATATAGACACATATGTATGTATATA
>NC_061833.1:13997862-14000362 GCF_019202785.1 Penaeus chinensis
GTATTGTGTGAGAGGTGTGAGAATGTGATAGGGGTGGGGGGGGGGGGGGGGGGGGGGGGGGGTGGGTGGGGGGGGGCGGGGCGGGGGGCTGTTTGACTCAGGAGTGATGGTGTTGTAATCAGTGTGGTGATTAGGGGTTGTGAAGTGTGTAGTGTGGGAGGCGAGTGGGTGTGTGTGTGTGTGCGGCTGTGTAGTTGAGTGTGTGTGCTGCTAGGTGGAGTCAGACTGTCTGTCTCGTATGTATCAGAATCAATCAAAACTCATCTCTCTACATTTATATAATATGTGTGTGTGTGTGTGTGGTGTGTGTGGTGTGTGGTGTGTGTGTGTATTGTGTGTTTAGAGGGTGAGTGCTCACTCTCTATCTGGAGTCTGAGGCTGTCTGGTCTCTGTATCTGTCCTCAGTCTCTCTCTCTCTCTATATCTCTTTGGTGAGTGTGGTGTAGTTGTGGTGTGTGTGTGTGTGTGGTGGTGAGTGTGGTGGGGGGTGGGGTGGTGTGTTGTGGATATGTTGTGTGTTGTGTGTGTGATGTGTGGTGTGTGTTTTTGTTGTGTGGTGTGGTTGGTGTGTGTGTGATGTGGTGTATGTGTGTGTGTTGTGGGTGTTGAGGATTGTGGTGTGGATGGTGTGTTAGTGGTGTTGCTGTGTGAGTCTGGAGAAGATGGAGAGTGTGTGTGTGTATGAGTGGTTGGACTGTGTGAGTGTGTTTGGAGTTGTTCTGGTGATCTGTGAGATGTTGTGAGGATGTGTGTGGTTTGTGTGTGGAGTGCGTGTGTTTGAGAGTAGAGATGGAGTTGTTTATGATAAGAGTGTTTTGAATGTGATTGAGTTGGGATTGGATAGAGCACTCTATCTCTAGATAGAGTGTGTGAGTTGTGAGAGGGTGATTGGAGATAGATTAGAGAGAGATAGATTGTGTTAGAGAATGAGTATATTAAGATAGAGGAGTTAGAGAGTATGTGTGTGGGGCTTTATGAGAGTAGTAGGTGATTTATGGAGAGTTCGGATGAGTGATAGGATAAGGATAGATGAGAAAGAGATATGATATATTATAATAGATATAAATATATAATATTAGATAGAAAGAGGATAGTTGAGGGGGAGATATTATGACATTAGATATATATATTTTTAGAGAGATGATAGTTAGATAGTTGAGATTGATATATTGATATGTGAGTGAGATAGACGATTATGTTAGGGTGGGGTGGGCGTGGTGTGTGGGGGGGTGGGTGGGTGGGTGTGCTGGGGGAGTGTGTGTGGGGGTGAGTGTGGGAGTGTGCGTGTGTGTGGGGGTGTGGGGGTATTGATTGTTGAGGGATATGGGGATGGTTAGATGTAGATAGATTGATGTTGAGTTTGTAGCATAGATGTACATGACTACATAATTTATGCGTGATCTGTTACATCAAGACAACACACTCACACACACTCACACTCACATACACACTCACACACACACTCTCACACACACACACTCACTACACTATTTAGAGATGAAGTGAGGGTTAGAGTTATAATATTGAGAGATATATATTTATATATATATTTATATTTTCATATATATATTTATATATATATATATTATATTATATCTATATATGTTGTGTGTATATATATATTATCATCATATTTATATGTATTTTTATATGTATCTTATATATCATATACATATATATATATATATATAGATATATATAATATTAGTATATATATATATATTATTATATACTATATTTATTTTATATATATGTATATATATATGATATATTATATTATATATATATTATATATATTATATTATTATAATTATATATATTTCTATTTTAGATTACTATATATTTATATATATATTAGATATTAGTACTTTTATATATCATATATTATTATATATATATATATATGTATATATCATATTATATATATTTTATATACAACTACATACATATATTTACTATATTATATATATATATATATATATATTTTATATATATGATATTTCATACTAATATAGATATATGAATCTATATTAGATATATATTATTTTTATTTGAATATATTAGACTATATTATTATATATATTATATATTATATTATGATATATTACATCTATTTTTTTTTATTTTTATATATTATTATATACCACACACACACACAGCATATTTTATTATATATATATATATGTATTTTATTATATATATATGTCGTGTTGTATTGTGTGTGTGTGGTGTAGTATATATATAATATTATAATTGTATATATAATATATTTATATATGATATATTTATATACTATATATATGAGATATATTATATATATTATATATATATATATAGTATATATATATATAATATTGTGTGTTGTATATATAATCGATATATAAAATATGTGTATATATGTATATATAATAATATATATTATATATATATATTTTTTTTTTATTTTTTTTTATATATATAAAATATATTATTAAATTTTATTTATTAATATATTTTTTTA
>NC_061833.1:14002862-14005362 GCF_019202785.1 Penaeus chinensis
ATGCAAAAGGGGTATCTATCCAGAAGATATTTAACACACTAGTATAATACCTATGTTTTCTAACATGTGAAGTCAAACTGAACTATGCCTTTGGTGAACATTGAAAATGTTGAGTAGATTGCAAGAAAAAGAAAAAAGAAAAAAAAAGGAAGAAAAAAGAAAAAGAAAGAAAGAAAGAAAAAAAATTGTGTGGATGGGTGGGAGGTTAATGGAAATACTATAGAGTAGCTTTAGACCCTGCAACAAGATTAGCAAAATTCAACCCTGAATCCTGACAAGCATGACCTGCTCAACCACCAGTTGGTCTCAGGTCGCAAGCACAGAAGACACGTGGGAAGCAATTGCAAGCTGTACTGTCTCCTGTCTAAAGGTAGCAGATTACAAAACCTGATCTGACCACAGACATAATCTTGAACAAAGGGTGTGTGAACCTCTACAGCATATAGCTTCCATCATTACCTTCCAGGAGATGTTATGATTATTGAAATCAATAACATTAATAAATTAGTGTGTGATATAAGTTTTACTTTTACTGTAACTCGTGATGCAGGTTTTCTTATACTGTGCTGTAAGGAAATTAACTAGAGCATATAAAAGAACACTAGCATAACTACTAAAATAACTATGATACTCCTTTTATCATTTACCATAGTGACACTGGTACTCCTAGTAGCAATACTACAACAACTACTATGACTACTACACAGACTATTACTACTACTAATAGTAACTACAACTTCTATTACTACTACTATTAGTCTACAACAATTACAATTAATAATTCAATAAATAATAATCTTAATACCTATATCTATAGTAACAAAAAGAATGATGAAACAAACTAAAATTAAAGCTGAGATGGTCAAGTCACTGATTGTGATATAACAACTAGAAAGCACAGCTGGTTATTTTAATCTACCCTCCTCCTTTTGCAAGAAATCTACAAACTCAAACTCCTTGAGACCTTCTGTAATGTACCCTAAAATCCAGAATTATCTACCCTTATCAACCTGAATCTACACCAAACATCCACTCTCTACGCAAATCTTTTTCTTCTTGAACATCTACTCATCTACTCCTGTTATTAATCATTATTCTTTCTCCTGATAATAAAAAAAGTACTCTTTGTAAAATCCTGCTGAAAAAAAAAGAAATCAATGCCCATACCAGTTAATATGTAAATGCAGAAGAAAATAACCTCTCCAGTGGATGGAGGTAACAATGAAAATAACAATCAATCAATGCCAAAATTAATAATAACAAGTGAAACGATAGAACACACACACCAATAATAATAATGACCAGAAATATCTTTTAACTCAATAAAGCCAGTACTGATGTTGAAATGCCATAATTAAGAAAAGTAACTTTAATCCCCTCTATATATCTATTAAATAGAAAAATAATGACAATAATAACAAAAATAATGTAATAATAATGCATCTGTGTAAGATTAGTGTCTGAGTCTACCTGTAAGGGCTCTCCACTTCTGCTCCATATCATTGCCTCAGACTGACTTTTCCACCGAAACAGGACTGGCTGGCCTTTCCATGCCTCAGGTATAGCTATCTCAATCTGTGTAAAAAGATATACAGCAATTAGATATCAAATTTCCAGATTGCAAATTTATTTGATTCTATAGTGTGGGGATTCCTTGATATCTTGAATGAAATTGTTGTGATACAGCAACAAGTTACTTATGCAAAATCATTTTCTTTTACAAAGTTCTTTCTGTATCAGACAGGAAACAGAATTACTATTTAAGGTCTAAAAACAACAACAACAAAAAAAATTTGGTCATATAGGAAATACCTTTCTCTTCAGATATATCATATTTTCATAAATGATTAAGTATAATTTAACAAAACAAATAAAGAAAGCATTTACTTCTTTAAACTACCATATGTAAAATTTGCAATGACCAAAATAATATATAGTAATAATTCTGCTCTGCTAACTTTGCTGACAGGGCTGGTACAGGAATACACCAGCCTGCAGAGTTGTTTGATTTAGTCAGGCAACTTTGTAAAGTTGGACTCTGAAGAATATATTGGAATAATAATAATAATAATAATAATAATAATAATAATAATAATAATAATAATAATAATAATAATAATAATAATAATAATAATAATAATAATAATAATAATAATAATAATAATAATAATAATAATAATAATAATAATAATAATAATAATAATAATAATAATAATAATAATAATAATAATAATAATAATAATAATAATAATAATAATAATAATAATAATAATAATAATAATAATAATAATAATAATAATAATAATAATAATAATAATAATAATAATAATAATAATAATAATAATAATAATAATAATAATAATAATAATAATAATAATAATAATAATAATAATAATAATAATAATAATAATAATAATAATAATAATAATAATAATAATAATAATAATAATAATAATAATAATAATAATAATAATAATAATAATAATAATAATAATAATAA
>NC_061833.1:14040362-14050362 GCF_019202785.1 Penaeus chinensis
CGTAAATAAGAAACATTTGACTTGAACAATGAACAGGTTGTACTCAGAAATATGAACAAATAAGGACAGCCAGTCTATAATATGTGAATAAAACAAGAATGAATACATGTGAAGTAATGGTAGCTCTGTTTTCACTCACCGATACATAATCTCCCCGTTTTGTCTAACCTGACCAAGGTATCTACCATAATCCAGCCCTCAAGATTTCCCCCCAAACAACGAATCTACTACTGTGAATTCATCATATAATATATTCTTTTTTATTTTTTATTTTGTTATGAGCTAATCTATAATCGCTAATGTATAGGCAACTGTCTATGAGCTTTATTTATAGAGCTGTATAAAAACGTTTCAGAAACAGGCATGGGTTGGGGCGCTCTCTATCCCGGCGGCCGCAGAAGCACCACCTCCCGGTCACTCTTTGTTGTTGAAGAAATGTTGTAAGAAGTCTATGGGGAGCGGGAATATGATGGTGGAATTTTTCTCGGCTGAAATTGTGTTTAGCGTCTGCAAGAAAGAGGAGAAGAAAAAAGGGGTTAGGTTCGTTATTCTCTATTTTTGTTTCGTAGAGTTTTCATTTGTTTTATTTTTTTGGACTGATTGCTGAATGGTTTGGTAAATTCAGTTATATAGTTTGTTCTAGTTCAGAATAAATAGATAATAGCAAATTATAAGAGAATAAAAAGGAAGAAAAGTGGTAAAGTTCGTTTTTTTTGTGGAGAGATTTTATTTTTTATTGATTATTGACGAAATGGTTCATTGAATTATCGGCTTTTGTAATATAGGTTATTGTCTTTACATTGGTTGTGAGAAAATAAATAGGCGGATTATATATTGAGAGGAGGAGCTTAACACAATTTGAATTATGGAAATCAGCAACGGTTTTAACGGCTATAAGATGTGCGAACAATATCGAAATTTACTCTTTATGTGCATGTAAACTAGTTGAAATATAGATACATATATACACACACCGTCCTCCTATATTCAAATATTGTCAACATGGTAATGAAATGCAAAACAAATAGCTACGGGAATTACAGTTGCAACAATTACCTCGTTGAGAGAGTTTAGGCAGTTCAAATAATAATAAAAATGATACCACTACTAATAAATAATAACAAATCAACAAAAACAGCAATAATAGCAATAATAGCAAAATGAACTTAAGTAAAGAAATTATCGTGACATACCATTATCCCCTTAATATTCCTGATTAAAGTCGAAACAGGAACATCCATCAAGATCCATTAGCCAAAAGTACCTTCCCTCGACCCAACGTGACCTACCTGAAGATATCGTAGCTGGAGGGCGGCCGGCGAGAGAGAGATGACCTCGGCAGCTTCCTTGAGGGCGCGAGAGGCCTTCTGCTCTCCTTCGGCAGCGATAACCTAAGGGCGAGAGACGGTTGCAAGTTTGGACTTCGTTGAGAGATTATTGAGAAACTTTTTTGTGGTGTGATAGCCTTGTGTGTGGTTTTCTGGGGGTTGTGGAGTTTGTGGAAGATGGATGGATTTGTTAATACCTATGAGAACAAAATGTATAGAAAAGGTTAAACGGTGTAGAGAAAGAATAAGGAAACTTTAGAGACGGTACACAGACGCGAACGAACAGGCGCAGACAAATTCATACACATTCTGGTTTAGGAATTTCTCTTTTATCGACATTTCGAAACCGACAAAGGATCACACTTCGCTCGCTTAGATGAACGAGTTTCTTTTTTAAACGCATAACAGAAGAAGAGTTAAAAAAAAGTTAATGAAAACAGTTTATGCTACCGTGAATTAATTAACTCAGACAAGGCAAGAACGGCGGAGCTGCTCGGAATTAAGTAAGCTCACACTGCAAATTTAATGACAGCCGCTATTTCCATGTTTGAAACGTGGAGATTCACGGCGTGTAAAGTGAATGTTAAGAATGATTAATCCAAGCAAGCTAAACATAGACATATTCCGAATGGCGTCTACACACTTCAGACAGCATAGGCTATGAAAGTAAAAAATGCACACGTATCCCTCCAATCGATGACGACAAGGAGGACGACACAAAAGCATACGCTAAGAAAACGGACCACGAAGTAACCAGACGTCGTCGACTGAAATATTTCGGCCATTGTCATCGATTAAGATTAAATATGCAATGAGAGCGCAATATGCCTTTGATGAAAGACCTTAAAGAAGGTAGAGATGATAAAAAGAAGGTGAAGAAAGAAGAGAGAATAATAAAAGAGACAATTTTACCTTAGCTCTGGCCTCTCTGGCTGCTTCAGCCTCGGCGGCCATCGCCCTCTGCAGTTGGACAGGCAGTCGGACGTCTTTTCTGTAGAATAAAACGGGAAATGGCTGATTGCTGGAACGTTCTATATGTTGAAAATCACACTACTAGAAATTAACTATTATCACAGGAAGAACTATAAAAGATAATCTAGTAGAGACGAGAAAGAATGCCCTTAGGCGAACATCTTACAACAGACAGATCTATTTTAGTGCATGACCTTCCAGAAAAAAGGAGCAAGACACCGACTGAATCTAGAGAGAGACAGCAAGAACAAGGTGACGGGTCTAGAAAAAGCTAGAACGGGGAGGGGGAGGGGGGGGGCAGGCCTTGTCATGCCACGGTAACAAGCTCATAATGCCACAGAAATCTTCTGTAATGTCAAACTTTTTTTTGTTTAATTTGTAATTAAACGTCTTCGATACAAAGGACAATTTATTTATTGATTATGCGAATGAGATTTTCTATCATGATATACGGCTTGGGAAGTTGGCGAAACAAACGAAAAAAGGGGAAGGAAACTGATATAAGTACAAGACACGTGTGTGTGTGTGTGTGTGTGTGTGTGTGTGTGTGTGTGTGTGTGTGTGTGTGTGTGTGTGTGTGTGTGTGTGTGTGTGTGTGTGTGTGTGTGATAGAAAGAGATAAGTGAAAAACAAAAAAAGGTAATCAATTATGGTAGACAGAAAAATACAGACAGGTCTGAGAAGCAGAAATAACATTATCACACACACAGAAAAAGGTCAGTGGACCATAATTGCATATTGGAAAAGGGAAAATCGAGTGTCGGGGGTTACAAGCCTAAAGATCGACTTCCGAAAATTCTTATCCTCGCGGCCTTCGTTCTTATAATTCCTGATCCAGCAATCCGGATTAAACTTCTATCTTACACGAACGCAGAGGATGAGAATCTTTGGAACGTACGAAGTCAATGGAATAAATTTGATCTTACTGAACTTCCTGCATTTGGAAATTCCGAAGTTTAGGCTATAGTTATGCACTGGAATTATATCATTCAAAAGTAGGAGAATTATTTAACCATTTTTAATAAAACAATTATTCATTTACGAACATATCTTACCCATATACAGTTCAGCAGGTCTGATGAGACTGAACATTTTCTTTTAAGGATTTCCGGTATTTTTCTTTATCAGATTAATTACAACCAACTGAAATTAAACTTACTCGCTGAATATACCGGCCGGTTGTAAATGCTACGGTTCTCTTTAAGGGGAGGAAAAGCTACAGGCAGGAATACAGGCTAAGACAAAAGCAATACTACATACACTTTGAGCTGAACGAAGGGGTGGGTGGGTGGGAGGAAAGGGACGGGAGAGGGAAATGGGAAAGATATGAGAAAAGGGAGGTGGATGGAAAAGGGGGAGGGAAAGAAAGGAGATGGGAGGAGTAAAGGGAATGGAAGGTTGGATGGAAGGATGGGAGGGAGAAGGAGGAAGAGAGAGAGAGAGAGAGAGAGAGAGAGAGAGAGAGAGAGAGAGAGAGAGAGAGAGAGAGAGAGAGAGAGAGAGAGAGAGAGAGAGAGAGAGATGGATAGATAGACAGATAGAGATTTAAATATATATATATATATATAAATAGATAGATAGACAGATAGATAAAGAGAGAGAGAGGGAGAGAGAGAGAGAGAGAGAGAGAGAGAGAGAGAGAGAGAGAGAGAGAGAGAGAGAGAGAGAGAGAGAGAGAGAGAGAGAGAGAACCAGAGTTGGAAGAAAAAGAAAAAGCAATAAGTTGCGTGGAGAAATGGGAGGGAGGGGTTATGGATGGTGGAAGAAGTTAGGAGGGGGGGGGGGGGGGTCAAAGAACAGGGAAGTGATGGATGAAAGAAGGCAATACTTAACAGTATTTCAAAATCAGTTTAGTATAAGGTCAGTAATTACTGGACATATTCTACATTGGTCGTACATGTACAAGACGAACTAGCGATAAACACATAACAAAGAATGACGAGAATGGAATGAAAAGGAGATAAAACAAGAATAAAGAATAAAAACAACCGAAACGAAAAACGAAAAACTAAAAAACGAAAAGGAAAGGATGTGACAAAACAAAGGATAATGTTCGAGATAAACAGAGTCCAAACAAGAAGGAAATGAAATGGCAGCAGTCGACACACACAAACACGCTCCGAATCACCTGCAACGGTGCGTCACGGCAGTGTGTCAACAGAGGGGTAAACAAAGACCCAATTTAGAGTGTATATATATATATGTCACGCGTTTAGCAAAAAATGAACTGGATAAAGAGTCTTACAAGAACATAGTGTCTTCTTGAAACGCAAAGAATAATCTTTGGTTACTGTCGACATAAAATATGGAATTAATACCCGACAGACTGACTCAGAGAGAGAGAAAAAAAAAATGTATATATATATTCTCTGGAAGCAATGCTCGTAGAGTTGCAACTGAAGGGAAACTACGAGAGAGCAATTCGGGTCAACGATGTATATTTCAATTGCAATAGAAAGGGCGATGGACACTAAAAACATTTTTAAAAACAAAAAAAGGTGGAAACGAGCTTAAATACAATTACAAAGACAAAATAATTTCCACGGAGAGAATGAAAATAAGATGAAAGTCGAAATCCTTATATAACATCTAGAATATTATCAACCTTACATAACGACCATGAAAATATATGAATATAATGGCCAGAAAATGCGACAGCCTAGATGTAAATAGCAGATGATGAAATTAATGAGAAACGAACATGTTTGATTTTGCAATGTAGGTTTTTGTGTGCGTGTGTGCATTTATCTGTATAGATATACCCGCTGCAAGAAAAGGCAATAACTATTTGTTTGCCACAGTTTTGGGTAGGGCGAATGCCTAGATGATAAAGGACGAAATGAGAAAAAACGAATAACTACATTGATAACAGTGCTGGTGATAATGGAAAATGGAATAGTGTTGGCGATGGGTATTAAATAAAGGTAACCATTAATGTTATTTTTGATAATAGTAATGATGATCCTATTACTACTAGTAGTAAGGGTAACAATGATACTATTACATCATCGCAATGATTCTGATAATGACACTGATAGTTATGGTGAAGATGATTATGACAAAAATAATGATACTATAAAAAATAAAAAAATACAATAAAAAATAATCATCACGATAATGACAATGATAGCAAAAATCGCATACAATGACTGAAAATGACAAACAACGGGAAGATGCCCATGCAGCGATGCCAAACGTCACAAGACAAAGAAATTCTCAAGCCAAAACATGGAGGTCTAACTTACACGAAGGCAAAAAAGACCGCGAAAAAGGGATAAAAGTAAGATGCATAGAATAATAATAATAAAAAAGGAATCATGGTAGTTATCGTCAGGCAAAAGTCACGATACTTTTTTTTTTTTATATAAAGGGGATTTTCTCAAAACATAGAAGTGTTGATTATGTATTTCCTGTATGGGAGAATTACATGTAGTTTTGAAATTGATTATCTGACACCGAAGTGGACTGGTTGAATGCTGCAATATGAACACAAATAGTGGTATTTTATGAGTTTTAGTTTAAAGTATAATATATATATGTATAAATAAATATATATACACATATATATGTATGTATAAATATGTATATATAAGTATATATATGTATATATATGTGTATATATATGTATATATATGTATATATATGTATATATATGTATATACATGTATATACATGTATATATATGTATGTATGTATGTATGTATGTATGTATGTATGTATGTATGTATGTATGTATGTATGTATGTATGTATGTATGTATGTATGTATGTATATATATATATACATATACATATACATATATATATATATATATATATATATATGCACACACACACACACACACACACACACACACACACACACACACACACACACACACACACACACACACACACACACATGTGCGTGCGTGCGTGCCTCTGCGCGCGCGCGCGCGCGCGCGCGCGTGTGTGTGTGTGTGTGTGTGTGTGTGTGTGTGTGTGTGTGTGTGTGTGTGTGTGTGTGTGTGTGTGTGTGTGTGTGTGTGGTGAGTGCATGTGTTTGTGTGTGTATGAAAATGAGCAAAGGCTATAAGCAGAAATGGTAATGAACGAACCAAGAAATGCAGACAGACGGGTCAGATAATCGAAAGGTGGGGAGAAGGCAGGCAGACTGAACTACGGGTCAAGGGAGGTCATGGGCTCAGGTCGAGAGGTCACATTCGATTGACCTACGTGTCGTCCTTGCGTATCTCTGTCCTCTGATAATTTCCTTATAAAATCAGTCATGACCAATATTTGCATTATTGTAGTGTTCACGATCTTAAATAAATGAATAATTAAACAGAAGGAAACTCCCGCCAGAGGTAGCGATACACAAAATCAACCAATCACAGTCATGCTGAGTTCTCTTCGACCGTTAAGTCTCGACCAATCACAAAGCTTACTCACATTTCAACCCTTTCCACTTTAATGCCCCAGTTCTCTGTGGCATCATCTAACACTCCCTGCAATGATGAATGGGGCAGCTTGTGTCAATCCGAAAAGAAGCTGTTTAGTGTGCAAAAAAAAAAACTTAGGAACTAAAGCTGGCTCATAGGAACGTGTGTGTTGTGCATTGCCTTCGATTTCTTTGGGTCTTTTTTTTTTTTTTTTTTTTTTTTTTTTTTTTTTTAGCTTACTGATTTCGACAAATCAGGTCTCTGTATCGAGATCCTGATGATTTAAGGGGAGAAATCGGAAAGCAAAGAAAAGGACGAAATAAAAGAGAGAAATTATACAAGACACACGTCCTCGTAAGATTAAAGGATTACTTAGTTTTTACTTACATCTCCACTCTCTCTACCTTGATACCCCAGCTGTCTGTGGCATCATCCAACGTATTCTGTAATTATCCACAATGTAGAAAAAAAAAAGATTGAGACCTAACGATGTTCGGTTCAGTGGCACCTTTTTTTTCTAGGGAGGGGGGTGGCACTGAAATACAACTTGTGCCATCATCTCTGGGTGGCATTAATACCGTGGCTCCTTGGCACTCACGAAGATTCTACTCGTGCCATTCTTATGCAAATGCTCTTCCACTCTCACTCTTTGAAGAACTTACTGTCTGATGATCATTTGAATAAAGTGATATGCTTCATATTCATGCTATTAACGAACCTCTTTCATATACGTGGCGAAAGGATCATTATACTAATGATGTGATTATACTAACAGCCCGGGAGTTATTAGCAAATATAGTGAATAATGAAATCGATAACGTTGTTTGCAGGACCTTTCGTCATTCATCATTCGTCAAAAAGTAATATTTGATATGTATAAATCTAAAAGGGCCGAAGATATTCCTTTCTTTGAATAAGTTTTCCATTTCGCGAAGAAAGTAATAAGTATTTTTTTTTTCAAACCGAATTCAGTAGACTTGATAAATTAAGCCATTTATTCTTAAAAACCTAAATATATGGCTTGACAAAAAAAGAATCTGGATTATGTTAGGCTTCCAGTGTTAATTGCAATCGTGATGAGCTTATATTTAAAATGTCCTTTTCGTCTAAATGCGTATCACACAATCTTGGTTACTATCACTTTTTAGCGTTCCAGAGCTGTAAATCAAAGGTCAGATTAGGCAAACTACATAAATATAAGTATATAATAGCCTACACGCAAGTAGTTACATATTAATGTTCTAAAGCTTGCGTGTGACACTTCTGATATGTTGAGACTGATATAATCATTACATAGCATGATATTACTCTGAACGTGATGTACCTATATGATTTATTCCAACCAAATCGATACCTACTTATGGGTCCACATAGGCCTTGTTATCTGTACTATTACTATTATCATAGCTCTGTATATAGATCAATTATAAATAAGGGTAATAAAGAAACTTATAATATGAATGTCAATTATCTCTGTCCACTCAGGATTGTCTTTATCTATTTACCAATTACCTTAGCTATCACTAGCCTGACTTTCGAAGAGAGTCCTTATCAAAATTGGATTAATTAAACCAGTTTTGAATTATTTCCCATGTTTTCAGGGAATCGAATGCCTTAAAAAATAACTCGACCCATGAAACATTCTGGAATTAGTTGTCATACTAGATATATCTTAAAATCCTAAAACTAATTAAAATTATCTGAAAATCCAAACCATTATGCTTGAATTCCTGCCCATAGATACATATAAAATGATAAACCTAACACTATTAAAAATAATGGAACACTTGAAAGTTATCTGAAACTCCCTATAATCTGAAACTCCCTATACCGCACAAAATTACCTTAGACTCTTTAAAAACCTTAAACTTGCTAAACCACCTAAAACTATCTGAAACTCCTTAAAACGAAAAGGCACAGCAACAGGAAGGAGTAATAGGAAAGGGAGGGAAGGCCTCACCTGCATGTCGCTCGAGATGGACTCACGGTCGCCCAGGATCTCGTGCAGGTTCTTCGTTCCGAGCATATTCCTGAGGGTGGTTTGGGCGAGGAGCCGCGTCGAGTGGTGGGCGTTCTCCACGTTGGCCACGCTCACGGTCGCGTTGCTCACACGGTAGTAGACGACGGCGTCCACGCTCACCGTCACGGAGTCCTTCGTCAGCACCTGCAGGTTACGGGAGGGCCGTGAGAACGAGGGGCGAAGTAGGAGGGGGAGGAGGAGGCGGGGCAGCTTGGGCGTTGGCTTAGACTGACAGCTGTATGCAAGGGAACACATTTTTGATTTTTTAACTTTTAATTCAGGAAATTACTATTGATATAGCTTTAAGGCAATGAACTTTGTATGTACACACTATACATATGCCATGATGCACATATTCATATATATATATATATATATATATATATATATATATATATATATGTATATATACATACATACACATTTCTTTGCATTTGTATATATATATGTATATCAAAATATACATATATTTATTTATATATGTATGTATAGAAATACATATGTATATATATACACACATGTGTATTTCTATACATACATGTATATAAATATATGTATAGAAATACAAATTCATGTATATATTTATATATATATACATATATACATACATATGTATATTATATATATATGAAAAAAAATATATGAAAAAATAAATATAATATGAATATAAATATAGATAAAAAAAACATATATATACATATATATATATACATACATATATATATATATATTTATATATACTAATATACTAATTAATGTATATTTATTTATATATATTCATATATATATATTCATATATATATTCATATATATTCATATATATATTCATATATATATATTCATACATATATTAATATGTATATTATATATAAATATATAAATATATATATGTATATATGTACATATATGTATATATATGTATATACATATACATATATGTATATATACATATATATACATATACATATACATATATATATACACATATACATATATATATATATATATATATATATATATATATTATACATATACATATACATATATATTTATATATACATATACATATGCATACATATATATATATATATATATATATATATATATATATGTATATATATACATATACATATATATACACACATATACATACATTATATAATATATATATATATATATATATATAGATATAAATATATATATATATAAATATATATATATATATATATATATATATATATATATATATATATATATATA
>NC_061833.1:14085362-14087862 GCF_019202785.1 Penaeus chinensis
TAGAAGAAAGCTTTCAGAGAATTCGATTCTGGGCGTAAATTATACATTTCTTGCGCTGAGGGAAACCTTGTTCCTCCCTTCCCGCCCTCCTTCATTATTCATACGAGTGTAGACGCGTGTGTCTGAACGTTTGGGTGTGCATGTACGCGCGTATGTGCCTGTGCGAGTGCGTGTGAGTGTGCGTGCGTGTGTCTGTGATTGCGTGTGAGTGTGCGTGTGCGTGTCAATGTCCATGTGCGTGTGCGTGTGAGTTCATGAGTCTCAAGGAACGCATGCATGGCCTGTGACGGAATTTGGTTGTGTGAAATGTAGGTTTGTTTAATTCATTTTATATTTCTCTCAGTTCGGCTGCCAGTCTGTTTGTCTCTTTATTTGTAGACTTTCTCTCTCTCCCCCCCCCTCTCTCTCTCTCTCTCTCTCTCTCTCTCTCTCTCTCTCTCTCTCTCTCTCTCTCTCTCTCTCTCTCTCTCTCTCTCTCTCTCTTTCTCTTTCTCTTTCTCGTCTCTCTCTCTCTCTCTCTCTCTCTCTCTCTCTCTCTCTCTCTCTCTCTCTCTCTCTCTCTCTCTCTCTCTCTCTCTCTCTCTCTCTCTTTCTTTCTCTCTCTCTCTCGATATCTTTCTGCATCTGTCAAGCTACCTGCTTATTGCTCATCTATCTTTCTCTCACATTACTTATAATAACAACTTTTTGAAAAAAATCGAAATGAATCATGTGAATCCGATGCAGGAAACGAGCGCAGAGTGGATGTTAAGTTCAGCACCGAATTGATCAGAATAGTTTATAATAACCAAATAACTTTTTTCTTTTATCTTTTGTGTGTGTGTGTGTGTGTGTGTGTGTGTGTGTGAGTGAGTGAGTGAGTGAGTGAGTGAGTGAGTGAGTGAGTGAGTGAGTGAGTGAGTGAGTGAGTGAGCGAGGGAGCAAGTGAGTGAGTGAATGGGTAAGTGAGTGAGTGAGTGAGTGAGTGGGTGTGTATGTGTTTTTATGGGTTTGGTGTGCGTGCACTCGTAATATCATACCTATTATGACCTAAGTACAAATGCATTTTCTTCTCAATGACGTACTTACAATTCTTTACCTTGCATTAACATGTTAAACGTACATGTCTGTTACTAAACCTGGATTATTGAATTACCGACTGTTATTGGAATGCTACTATGTACATTATCCACCGTGAATCATTGTGGTCCAGTTAGCGTGCAAATGAAAATTCTGGAGTAAAAGTATATAAAAAAAGTTATATACATGTCCAACCACATATTCCGAAGCATTTTATTGAAAGACTAATTGCACTCGAGATGAGTACTCGTTAGCTTCAAACAATTTTATCAATAAACTCGTATATCATAAAGGCAAAATAAAAGATACATGCAGACAACATGAAGAGCTGTTATTGTTTGAATGGAAATTAACCCTTTTGTTTAGAGTAAACGGGAATAGGCTCTGATAACACAGACTACCAAATATTATTGTCATTCTCAGTCATCTGCACGAACTTGTAGCCAGTGCTTGTCGATAGGGCTTGTAATTTATCAAACTTGGAGGATGGTTATCAATTTGTGTCCATTGTATATATATCAATGCATAAATAATACGTGGCTATTGGTCGATCTATCTCTATATGTACATGCACGTATATATACAGGCATATAGATAAATACATGAATAATGTGAATGAATGAATGGATGAAGAGTTAAATAAATAGATAAATAACTAAATAAACAAACAAAAGATATACAGTGTGTTTACAAAAATAACTGTGATTACGAAAATAATTAAGTGTGTGATTATGAGAATAACCGTGCTAAGTTGAGTAAAATCACAGCAAATAATTGCAGCTGCAAGTATGCAGGAGTGGCGGCTTTTGAGCGAATGAACGGAAAATCCTGTATCATCCGGATACATATTAGGCTCATGCTGGTATTGAAAAACAGTGCACTCTATCTGCAATCATTACATGTATGATTCCCGCTGCAGACCAGAGGAAATGATATTGCAAAATAAAGGTGCCGGTTGAGTTACTGCGTGGAATGACACGTGTGCAGCTAAGCAAGAATACACGGGAAATGGATTCAAGGCCGCTGTATATGTCATTCCATCGACCTTCCATAATTGTGTTGTGGTGTTAAGTTGTATTCGATATATTGTATATAGACTTTTCACCTTCAAGCATAGTCGCGGTTAAACTCTACGGGGTTGATGTCCCGATTTCATTTACACTCCCTCATATCCGTGGGCTTAAATTGTGTTTCATATTAATAATAGTGTTGTGCTGCTGTGCTGTACTTAATGTATTAGTATATTACGTTTCCACCTTTACGTTTCTTAACTCTAGGGGGTGGCACCACCGTTTCTCTTACCCTCACATGGCGGGTGAAAGACCGCTACACATGAAGAATCTTTCCGTAGCTTGATGAATAGTGCAAAAGCTTGATGAATTGTGCAAAGTGCAAGGGGAATGTTTGCGAGGATCATCTTTGTTTTTGTTGTTCGTTTTTT
>NC_061833.1:14095362-14100362 GCF_019202785.1 Penaeus chinensis
GGAAAGAGTCAGAATGTCTAAACGCAGTAACCTGTCAGATGTGACGATGAATAACATTATTTTCCCATCCGATTCCAACAGCAAGAATCATGGAATTTAGTATGAACGATCCAAATATTTCCGGCGAGAGGGAGAGATAGGTAGGAAGAGAGGGAGGGGAGGGAAGAAGGGAAGGATGGAGAGGGAGAGGGAGAGGGAGAGGGAGAGGGAGAGGGAGAGGGAAAGGGATGGATGGATGGGGGGAGGAGAGAGAGAGAGAGAGAGAGAGAGAGAGAGAGAGAGAGAGAGAGAGAGAGAGAGAGAGAGAGAGAGAGAGAGAGAGAGAGAGAGAAACTGAAGTCATATTGATGCAATGGTAGCCATACAAAATCATCAAAGTGTATTACGTCACTGTGCTATAGTAAATCATAATTTTGTGTTACGTGAAGAAAAAAAATCCCAACTGGCGAGTGACAGATGTTCAACCACTCGCCACAACAGCACCTACATACAGCTACTAAGAATAGTTTCATCTACACGCTGACTCATACTTACGCTATTTCCTGTTATGTACTGACTATTTAGTGGTAAATTGTAACTCCAATGCACAAACAATGTCAAGCAGTAGTTTGCGAGTACTCCGAATTAGAAGAAGTGGGAAAAAACATCCATGTTAAACTATGTTGCGTACCCCACATAAATGTCCAGTATAGAATCATAGTATAGTACTAAAAAAAAAAAAAAAACTCACCTGCCGCATTCGTGTATACCTTTATCCATACTTAAATATAGACCACGCTAAATTCAGTCAATATATGGAAAACTGTTCATGAGTTTTATCAAAATCACATAATAACCATGATTTATAGGCCTTGTTGTCTTCAAACTCTACAATGCTTGTAACAAAGGCAAATTTGAACACAAACGTGACGCTATAACAAAACCACATTCAAATCCAATGGAAACTGAATCTTTTTCTTCTTTATGGGAAAAGAAAATGGAGCTTACTGTCACGAAATTATAAGAACAAGTCTCAAGAACATTTGTTAATGACAAGAAAGATATAAAACAAAGAATCAAATATCGATATCAGTAATAACAATGAATGCCTATATATATAAGAGAGAGAGAGAGAGAGAGAGAGAGAGAGAGAGAGAGAGAGAGAGAGAGAGAGAGAGAGAGAGAGAGAGAGAGAGAGAGAGAGAGAGAGAGAGAGAGAGAGAGAGAGAGAGAGAGAGAGAGGACAAATACATCAAAAAAGAAATGAGAAAAAGTTTTAAAACTACATCTAACCTAACAACAATTTGCATTAAAACGAACAAACAAACGTAGAATAGAAGACAAACACCTGATTTTCCTCAAAAGAACACCGCATATAAAAAAAAATACCCCCTCCCCTTTCCCCACTGATTAGCATAAATTGTCCCCACGAGGTCGTTGCAATTAACGGTCTCCTATCAGCTGGTGTTATAACGAGGTCTTCGCTCTAATCACCCGTTTCGTAAGCTGTCTTTTACGAACGAAGAAGCACACTGACGAACTATTGTCTCCCAATGTTAACACGTAAATTGTTCGTAATTGGCTCTATTTCTGGTGCCTGCTCTGTAATTGTTTATAATTTGGAAGTTATTTGTAGAGGTGTTTCTTCGTCTCCTTTTCTTTTTTTGCGGGTTAATTATCAAACGGGGTTGAGGTAAGGAGGCCGAAAATTGACCGTTTCGTTATGAGTGGAAGCGATCTTTTTTCTATCTTCAATATTTTTTTTTAGTATTTTTCCGTTGATATTCTTACCTTTCATTTACTATATGCGCTTGGTCGATACTGTCTATTTTTTTCTATTCTTTTTTATTTTTTTATCGGCCAAGACTTTCTTTTTATCCTCATTTTTATATCGTCCATTTTTCTCCTAACGATTTATCTGTCGGGTCATTATCATTCGCAAACATCCTTCAGAAAAGGCCATATCTATCATCCTATATTTTTATCGGTCGTATAAGTTTTGCGATGTTATCACGACACGGCATGCATGACTGCTGCACAATAAGAGGTTATACATTATGCATGTCTACTTTTTTTCGGTAAATGGGACATCGGAAATGTTATTTTTTTTCTCTCATTTTCTCAATATCTTTAACTTTCACTTTCTCGCCCCCTTCTCTCTCTCTCTCATTTCTTTTGGGTCAGGAGTTGCCGGCTGGGGAGAAACTTCTGCTCAGATTTGCAAAAGGATTCTACAGGATTTCCGAGGTTACGTGCGCCCGCATAAAAATTGCATTCTACAGGTGGCAGTTGGTGATACTACGCCGTGACGAGCGCGTTAAGTGTCAAAAGTGATCGATAGGTTGACGATGGGAATTGGGGCCGGTGGGTCGGCATGTTTGTTTATCACTTAGTTAAGGTCTGTCGCTTCTTTTTTGTAAGCTTTGTTAAGACGGCAAGGCATTACTATCTATCTACGCATGACAGAAGCAAGCGAGTCATTATTTTTCATGGGCGTAATACTATTCCTTAGGCTTACTGTTACTCAGAATAGTTTTCTCTAAGAAAATTGATTACAAACTATCAACGTCATCACTTATCGTAAACTTTCAGCTTTAAACCTCTAACAAAGACCCTTTGCCTAAGTGCGTCTCCCCATTACCAAAGCAAGGCGATGTTCTCTGTTCTCCGAGATTCTCAAAGATTCATGGACTCATTACAGACCCATGGCCGCGGAGACCTTGGCCTTCGAGCTGCCCATAATACCCGCCGGCAAATATAGGATCGGGTATAACTCCGCGCCGCGTGACCGCTTGTATCCGATACGAAAAGTAGTCCCCCGTTCTTGCCTTTCGTACGATGACATAAGAGCGATAGCGCCCGAGAGCAAACATCTATGATTGATCTGGAATTGGATTTTCTTGAGAAGAAAACCGAGTTGAGGAGGAAAAAGAGATGTTTCTTTAAATATATTACATTTTCTTTCGCGAGATGTGGACATTTTGAATTATTCTTCGTCTCGCCTTAGCCTGTTATTGAAGACGGAAAATAGAGGTATTGAATTATTATTATCTTTTTCGGTTTTCTTTTTAACAACGATTTTCTTTATCATTTCAAACATTTCCTTTGTATTCGTATGTACTTACGCATATACCAATGTAGGCATATGAACATGTACGTATATACACATGCACACTTATACTGCGTTATGTCTATAGCTGTACGCATAATGACACATCATCATCATTTACCCGGCGTCAAAGGGAATGCAGTCCGCAGCATGAATCCAGAACGGCTGCGGGAAGAATGATTAATGACTGAGCTTAATTAGGAGTTTTACATGTGCTCGTCAACTCCCAAGCTCCTCTTTCGCCGCCCCCCCCCCCCTTCTCTCTGTATTCTCTTTCCTTTAGCTTTCATCGCCTGTTTTTATTCTTTATCTCTGACTCCAGTCTTCTTCTCGGCTGCTTTGCTTTTGATTTATTATTATTATTCTTTTGGTGGTCCTTCATCTCGTCTTCCTTTCTTCTTTCATATTTTTTTTCTTCTAAATTTTCGTCCTCTCTGCAAGTTCTCGTTTTCGCTCCCCTTTCCTGTTTTCATCTCTTTGTATTCTAAGCACCCTCTTTCTTCTCCGTCTTTCCCTCCTCTTTTTTCCCCTCTTTCCTTTCACCGAGAATTTATCTTAGCCTTCCTCTTTCCAATCTCTCTCTACCGCCTCTTCTTTCCCTCTCTCCCTTCTCCCTCCTCCTTTCTTTTCCTCCATTTTACCTTCTCCTCAACCCCTTCCTCTTCGCCCTCTTCCTTTCTTCTCTCCATTCTTCCTTCTATTCTTTCTTTCACCTTTCTTTCCGACTCCCCCTCCTCCTCTTTAGCCCCTTCTCTCGCCCCCCCCCCCCCCTTTCCCCTCAACCTCACGCCTCCACCATCCTCTACACCAGGGCTGTCAGACACACTAACCCAGGGAGCCACATTTCACCTTAGTATACAGTATGCGGGCCAAATGATCACGAGTCGATGCGACGAAACGGTAATACAGTTTACGTAAAAACGTAGGAAGCTGTTTCATTCATACAAAACACAATAAAAAAGAAAAGAAAAAAAGTAAGAGTCTAAGTTATAATCTTAAAACGGCTAGTTTATTTAATCATGTAGAACGGCCGAGTTCCCCTTTCTGCACCCACACCGACGACCTATCTACCTTTACGAAGACTATATTAAAAAAAAACTGACAGACAATGCTTCCAGCTTGATACCCTTGAAACACGCTTGGAATTGTCCGCTTAAACCTTCAGCAACGACCGGGAATCGTCCGGGAATCGTCCGAGGTGGTAATTCCCGACATGCAAACAACTAATCCCCCCCCCCCCGCCAGTATCTATTCCCACGCGTCTGTTAGGCATAAAAAAGGGGAAAAAATGGACGATATCGTTATTTCATTAATCTAATTTTATTCATTTAACTATTCCTTTTTTTAAAGAGATGGTGAAGTCGAGGGAGGGGAGGGGAGGGGAAGGGGGGAAAGAGGGAATTGGGGAGGGAAGGGTTGGGGGAGAGGGAGGAAAAGAGGGAGAGGGAAAGGGAGATAAAGAGGGAGAGGGGGAGGGGGCTGAGGGAGAGAGTGAAAGGGAGAGGTAGAAGAAGTAGAAGTAGAAAGGGAGGGAGGGAGAGAGAGAGAGAGAGAGAGAGAGAGAGAGAGAGAGAGAGAGAGAGGAGAGAGAGATAGATAGATAGAGATAGAGATAGATAGATAGACAGGTAGACAGATAGAGAGAGAGAGGGAGAAGGAAGTGTGAATGGGTGGATAAAATAGGCAAATATTAATATTAATTAATAACATGAAAGTGAAACGGATAAAAAAAAAAAGAGCAAGGATAAACAGAAGATTAAGACGAAGCAAGAGTACATACTTTACTAAAACAGACTCGTCAAACACAAAGAATAGGAAAAGAAAACAAAGCGAAACCATCAAGAAATTCGTGCATCTTCAAGGAACAAAAGAAGTACACCCCCCCCCTCTCTCTCTCTCTCTCTCTCTCTCT
>NC_061833.1:14112862-14127862 GCF_019202785.1 Penaeus chinensis
TTGCTCTCTTGTGCCTAAAATAATAATACGGAAAAGTTAATGTTGAAATGTTTACCTTTTTTTTTTTTAATTGATAATCATTTTACAGTATTTTGTTTAAGGTTTTTATTAATTCTATATTTATTCCACGTTATATGATATCTGTAGTCTCACTGAAATAGATATGTACATCCATTCAGAATTTAATATAATAAAAGACATGCCATCGTATCGAACAATTCTCTCGAAACTAGATAGAACAGAGCGGGGTCCTGTTTTCCAAAGTTTACATAATCGAAAAAAAAAAAATTTGCTAAGACAAAGGAATGTGACGCAAATAGCTAAGGTTATAATAAATCATAGTTTATCACCAAGACCTAGCATGCGTAATAATGCAATCCATTCACAAGATTTATAGTCATTATAGACTAACCGTCGCCACTCAGAATTTGGAATAAGGAATGCTTTCCTGTGACGACTCTACGGGTGCCTACTATGACGTAATGGATCGATTATGCGACATTTTGAGGGCGTGAATTACAGGAATATCGTAGAAGGTCAAAGGAAATGGTTTTGGCAGATCATTAGCTGGGTTATCATCTATATGCTAGGGAGGGAGAAGGAGAGGGAGAGGGAGAGGAAGAGGGAGAAGGAGAGGGAAAGGGAGAGGGAAAAGGAAAGGGAGGAGAGGGAGAGGAAAGAGAAAGAGAAGGAAAAGGAATATAAAGAAGAGAGAGAGAGAGAGAGAGAGAGAGAGAGAGAGAGAGAGAGAGAGAGAGAGGGAGAGAGAGAGAGAGAGAGCGAGAGAGAGAGAGAGAGAGAGAGAGAGAGAGAGAGAGAGAGAGAGAGAGAGAGAGAGAGAGAGAGAGAGAGAGAGAGAGAGAGAGAGAAAGAGAGAGAGAAAGAAGGAGAGAGAGAGAGAGAGAGAGAGATAGAGAGAGAGAGAGAGAGAGAGAGAGAGAGAGAGAGAGAGAGAGAGAGAGAGAGAGAGAGAAAGAAGAGAGAGAGAGAGAGCGAGAGGAAGAGAGATAGATAGATAGATAGATAGATAGATAGAGAGATAGATAGATAGAGAGAGAGAGAGAGAGAGAGAGAGAGAGAGAGAGAGAGAGAGAGAGAGAGAGAGAGAGAGAGAGACCGAGGGGCATTATCAACATCAAAACGACAACTGGTACAGGTTACTTACCATTATCGTACATGCCCATGGCGGAGAAACCGCCGCTTGACTTCTCGTTGTCAAATGTCTTTTTGTTTGGAAATTATAACTATTTGGTCGATGGTTTGATCGGTTTAGACAGTCTACTGTGAATTAAATCATCCAGAGAATATAATTTTTTTTTTATTCATGGTGAAATTTGCGGTCTTTCGAATTTCTTCGTAGCTAACACTTGACATGGTAATGAGGATTATGATGATAATGACAATAGTAATTAGTCTTAATGATAATAATATATATTATTATAAAAACGGTAATAACGTATGAAAATGTTAGTGATCATATATCAGTACTGATACAACTAATAAAGATTGATAATAAACGAATAATGAAAACGCAAATAAAACTTGTAACAATACATTTTATGATAATGGTAATATTGTATTCATAGACGTATAGTTATAACGATACCTGATAATGAACAACGAAAAGTTACGAGAATTATGGTAATTACGATGATAAAACTAATAACATCAAGGGGAGATCTATCTCTTTCTCTTTCTCTGTGTCTCTTCCTATGTCTCTTTTTTTCTCTCCCTCTTTCTCAATCTTTCACACCGCTCGAGCTTCGGGAGGGATGCGTGACACTATTCTGGTAAACGAGACAGACAAACGTAGAAAAGCTGACATTAATCTCACATCTGAAGCATTAATTTACTTTTCCACTTACATCTTTGCATGAAAAAAATATACGATTGCTTTAGTTTTTTTCTTTGTTTGAGGCGGTTTAAACGTTAACAAAAAATAACCACAAAAAATATTTCCGCGTTGTTGTTTTACCCTGATTTCTAACGATTAGATTTCTGATGATTGGATTTGATTAGTCTCTCTCTGACCGGTCGTAATCGGTCGCTATGACTGGCACTAATAAGGTGCGGCGGCTGGTAATGAATAACAGCTCTGGCTGGAAGAGACGTGGGAGGATAATAAACGCTTTGTGAAGTGAGGGGTAAATTTAGCATTTGGTTGAGTAATGTTCACTCAGTGGAGCGTCACTCCTGCTAGCGGCTTAGTTTGGTTTATCACGCTCGCGCAGACACCCACATGGGCATACACAATCACAACATATTCTGATATGTACATACGCATACACAAGCACGTATGCACATAAGAACACACACACACAATATGTATATATATGTATATATATACATACACAGACACACACATGTATCTATATATAGATAAATAGATAGATGGATAGATAAACAGATAACTATATAAATGAATAGATAGAAGGTATGTGATAAAACAAAACAAAAAAACATCGGGAGTATCGCCATAGTAGGCATGACCAACCAAGAAAAAAGCGGGAAATCTTACGATCAGGCAGGCGCTCCAAGTTCCCGGCCTGGGTACGTGTTCCCTTAAAAGAAGGTTTGGGGATTTGCACGGGTACACCGCGGCGTTGAGGAAGGAGATGGTCGTGCTGACGGTGATGCTGATAGTGGCAATAGCCGTGGTGGCGGCGGTGGCGGTGAAGTTTTTAATGGTTAAGGGCTAAAGCAAATAAGTGTGCTAGACATCAAAGGTCTTAAAGCACTCTGGTAAGGTATTGTGACGAAAAGAGTAAAATTTAGTTAATGATTAGATTAAGTGGACAGGCGAAGGGGACGAAGAAAAAGGAAAAGGAAAGGAGGAGAAGAAAAGAACACAGGCAAGGGATTGAGGGGCTGAAGACGTTAAACAGCTGTGATATGCGTATGTGTGGTTAGGGCAGTGGTGTTGGGATATGAAATCATAGTACCAGAATACTCGTTAAAAAAATACAGGAAATACGTCAATGGTAACGTAGGAACTCTGAGGGTAGATGCCAAGTTGACGTCCGGGAAGCAGCCTAGATAGAACAAAGCCGAATAGAAAGGGAAAGAAAATGGCAGCAATCGAAGCGCATAAGTAAAATGAACCTCGAGCTTTGAGCAATTAAAGCGTCCTTTGATCCCTTTCTGACTCCGCGTTCTGCTTTTGTTCTCTCTCCGAAGGCGATCAGATGCGAAACAGGTAGGCTGAACGGCATCAGATTTCTCCGTTTCAACACGAATATAATATCGCGCGCTCACATGTACACATTTTCTCTTGGCAGATTTCGCGTCTCGAAATGTGTGTTCTTGGCTGGATTTGGATGTAGAGTTGATGTCGTGTATTTATATGAATTTGCTATTTGCATTGATCTACATACCTCGTTACGCTTACTGGTATATTGCATTTGTGACATGCATACCCTGCATGTAGGCCTACGTCATGTACAGACGCATATTCTCACACAAATACACGTTTAAAATCACACAGACACACACATATACTGGAGCTGGCAAGAGGCCCTTTGGCAAATCCACAGATGAATTGTGGATGAAAGAGAAACAAAAGGAAAAACATATACAAACCTATTGATTAAAGTATATAAATCTACATAGAATATATCTATGCGCTAAACACGAAAAACAAACCCGGAAACATTAAAAACAGTCGACCGTACAGGGTGAAGTACGAAAACAAGTTATCGTTTTTCGTCAAACAAATTCCCAGCACTTCAGCAACTGCGTCCCCATCGTCCTCCTTCCGTGCACTCTGTCAAACATGCTCCTTGAGGTCGCTTTAATGTCGAAAATACATCACGAGATGTACTCCCTCAGGCATCCATTTTTAGTCTTCTCCTCCTAATATATCAAGTTAAAATGAGGAAGAGACGGACGAAAGGAAGACTGAGAGAAAGAAAGAAAGAAAAAAATATGGAACTTCCAATGCCAAGGGAGCAGTGGAGGAAGCGAGTTGGTTAGTTCGTGGATATGTATGTATGCATCTGCATGCATATACGAACGCTAAGGTTGCTCGGGCGTTTACGATTTACATAAATGTCGCATATGTATAACCTAAACGCAAGTGAAAACGTGCGTATGTATGAGTAAATCTCCACTTTCACTAATAGCATTCCTCTCGGCTGTGATTTCCATCTTTTGAATTGTTAAATCACAAATAACACAACAGATATTAATGATACCGTTTCCTGTCTCCCATCCACGCAAGTCATTACACACATTCACACAGACATGCCAACAAAAGAAACACGAGCTTGAACACCCTTATTATCATTGCAAATTACTTTTCGAGAAGTTTGAAAAAGTCCTCAATTTTCTTGGCTGAGATTTCCGCCATCTTGGTCTTGGACGATCGCTCACTCAGTCTGATTGTCTCAATTGTTTTTTGTTCACAAGATGGATTTTCTCCTCTTATCAGAACGCCTTGCCTCATTTACATGTCACTCGTTCTTTCCCAATTTCTTTTCTTTTTTTTGTATTTCTCTTTTCTTTTTTCCTTTCTTCGCTACGTTATTTTCTCATAGTTCTTTGTAATTCGCTTTGTCTCTTCCATGTAAAGTGCCAAGTTAAAATCTCTCCTGTGCTACCCTTGTCCTTATACTGAAAAATCACAATAAATACGATAAATCTTTTCGTTTGCATTTTTTTTCACACACAAAAAAAAATCTAAATATTTCCCCTCCTTTTTTTCCTTCTCCATCGCCAAGAACCGAATCAAACATCAGAGTCCAAAACCTAACTTTATTCTGTTTTTTTTTTTTTTTTCTCGCTTGTATGAGTTGAAAGAATCCCGAAGAAAATCCTTGCTTGTTTGGCGAATCCAGCAGAAGGGAAGAAACAAGGGGGACGTTTTAACAATATTGTCCCGGATATAATTCCAGCGAGTGCCCAGGAAGCCGAAGGTATTTGCATTTAGGTCCTATTTTTCCCGCCGATTTAACGGTTCCGCTGACGTGAATGGGTACTTGTCACTGCGCGCTGATTGGCTGGAAATGTTTTTGAAACTTTCATCGGATGAGAATTTTAAAGATTAACGACTAATAGCGTAAGTAATGGTTGCCATATATCTAAACTGGTTTACTCTCTCCCTAGAAGATTTATATACACACGTGGGTTTTTTAATATATACGCGCACACACACACACACACACACACACACACACACACACACATACACATACACATACACATACACATACACATACACATACACATACACATACACACGCACGCACGCACATACACACACACACATATCTCTCCATCTGCATGTTTTTTTTTTTTTCCCTCTCTCAATCCGAATCGATAGACAGAGCAAACAGTCACCACCAGCCATTGCCCTCAAAAGCCTCTCCCTAATCCAAATCGACTCGAGATAGGAATCGAATCCCTCCCTCACACTGAGATTGGCGATTGGTTGCTTAAGGGGGTAGCTATTCCGCTTGATTCATTTAGATTATCATTAATCCTTATATATGTGCATCCTTCCCCTTGATTATTCCGTCTCTCTTGGGTATTCACCAGAGGCACTAATGTAAACGCCAGTGTCTGTGATTTATGTAAACTATACATCATGCGGTTGAGGTTTAAAATTTCTCTTCGTTAATTTACATTTCTTGGCTGATTTTGTTATCTCTTGTTAGGTATATTGGCTAAATATGTTGGTTAACGAACAAGAGAGATATTTTCTCTCGTACCTCTTTCAGGGTAAACTATCTCCCTTGTTTTCTTTAGGGTTAGGAAAACGTGGGGATACGTGAAAATATAATATTTCCCACCCAAGTTTCTTTCGCGTTGTCAAAGGTTATGTAGATAAGGGAATTTCCCCAACACGTAGCTTTTGAGGACCGCAGCTGGGGACTTTTCTCGGAAATAAAATGAGGTGAGAATTATGAGGAAACTCCTTAGCAAACATCTTCCAGTGACGGTTTCTTGGCACCAGCCAGTAGATTTTCTATCCGAACTTCAAAATATCTGGAGTTCAGGGTATCTTTTTGCGTGTACAGTATTACCTTTTTCATATTGAGTAGGAGGTGCCTGGCCTAATACTGCTGCAACTCAAAAGAGAAAAGAAAGGATAAAAGTCTCATTCACCTTTGCATAGGAAGACAATTACTCTATTTTTTTTTATAAGACTTTGGGTTCATTTAGCGCGCACTCTGCTGTGGTAAATATTGATATTAAGAATCTTAAGGATACTTCTGGTCGTCAAACATTTGGTGGAAAAAAATGCTTCTGATAGTGGTATCAATATCCTTACTTCCTCGTCCTAAATCTCGTGAAGAAGGTGCATCTATATGATATACCAACGCAACATTTCGTTGGTTTATTATATCATATTTCATTAATAAATAAATACACAGATGTATATATATGCATATATGTGTGTGTGTGTGTGTATGTTTGTGTACATGTATATATATAAATATAAATATTAATAGATAAATGAATAAATAAATATATATATACATGTGTGTAGATAGGTATATGTGTATCTCTCTCACTCTCTCTTTATATATATATATATATATATATATATATATATATATATATATATATATATTTATTTATATATTTATATATAGATATAGATATATAGATATATTTATATGTACTAATAAACCCATCGCCAAATACTACTTTCAGTTAGTGTTCCACCGACTCAGCCATGATCGTTTTCTCCCATAGACCAAGTACGCTCAAAATGTCCTCAAAATGCATATTTGCTTTACGATCTCCATACCTCTATATACCTTCAAACAATATTCTTCTTATCGCCTCTCTCTTTCTCCCTTTTCCGTTAACCTCACCTGCTTCATATGAGAATCCCTCCATTTCCTTATCTCTTTTCAAGGGCAAGATTTTATTGCTATTAGTGGGTTTAATGGGTTAGAGGCCGGAGGAGAGAGCGAACAGCTGCCGTTGCCAACAGTAACCATAATGAATTAAGATTTTTTTCCTTTTTTTTAACACAACTTTTTTTTTTATGAAACTCCTTTTGATCCTGATGCCGGTGTTATTGAAAATGGCAGCCTCGGTAAATGGGGCATATTAAAGGCTGTGGTAGAAGCTGTAATCTTTAAAGTTTCGTGTATTTACGATGGTAGAGTTAACTGCTGTTTAAGGAAGAAGATTCAGCTTCACGAAGATCCGGGGAGGGCGAGTGAATTCGTTTGTTTAAAAATGAGTCCCTGATCGAATTAAACTGAGAATCTTCCCAGGGTTTACAGCTTCGCTAACCAACCTCTTTCTATCGCAATAATCCAAAATATAATATCGCCAGCAAATGTTTCTACGCCATTCTTGAATTTCCACAACCGTAATCAGCTTTTTGCTAGGCCATTATTCTTATCTTTAACACATGTGCAAAAAAAAAAAAGACATCGATACCATGGCACTGCTATAGTGTGAAATGGGACAGGTCGTTAGGCAATATCTCTGTGCCGGATCACTGGAAACATAGCACGACATGGGACCGGGGGAGGGGTTGGGGGTTGGAAGCGTGGGGAAGAGGTAGAGGAGGAAGAGGTAAGGGAGAAGGAGATCTAGGGAGAGTAAGGAAGGAGGGGAGAGATGGAGGAGGAGTAAAGGGTTGGAGAGGAAGGAGGGGGGTAGGTGGAGCGCTGAGGGGCTGGAGACGGGGATAAGGGTGCGGGGGGGGGGGGGTAATGCTGGGCAGGGAGGTGTGGGGGATGGGGGAGGGAACAGCAAGGAAAGGAGGGAACGGTTCGTTATAAAGATTACCAATTCATTAAGAGAAACACCTACCAAAGACGGGTCTAGAAGTGATTTGTTTTATTAGCACCTGCAGGTTTCTCCGTAAAATGAAAAAAAGTTAAAAATATCCATGTGAAATATGTTTCACTTTGCAATAGAGCAAAACAAATCTTTACCCTGTTATATTGTCCTATGAATTATCTTTTTTTTGCTGTAGGTAAAGAAAAATGAAAACGGCAACGAAGATGGAGACAAAAAGCAAGAAAGAAAGAAAAAGATCCCCCCCCACCAAAAAAGAAAGAAAGAGAAAAAAAAAAAATAGGCATCAGAGCCCTCTAAAAAGTACAGAAGGCGGCCGGGGATCATGCAGTTAAAGACACCCCTTTAGCCATCAACGGGAAACTGCAAGAATTCCAGAAGTTTCGTGCAATAACTGAAAATTAGGGCCGACCGTCGAGGCTACGCTACCACCGCTGCCACCAAAATACTGAGTTCGGAGGCGGGCGAACAACACCTGGACTTCTCAGGGCTACATACGGCCCATAACCTTGACTCGTGTGGTCAGTGGTCTTTTGTCGTTTACTTCCTTTCTCTCTTCCCTTATTTTGTTTATTTTTTGTAGCTGACAATATAATTTTTTTTTTCTTTTTTTGAACTGCAAGTTCTCGTGTGCTTTCTCCCTTTTTTCTCACTCTTCCTCTCATCAAAATAATTACTTTGCGTGCACCTCACATGTAGATAGAATCAGCAAGTGTATAGAGCATTTGAATATTCTGATCAATAAGGACGTAATTGCCACGGCACGTATAGCTTAGATGGAGAAGATAGTGCCAGAGGGTTTACTAATTAAGCCAATGCCGACAGTCCCTTCCAAAGCCCGTTGCGCCAAACAATAAGGGAACCGTTACCCTTCCTCCCTCCCTCGGTCCCTCATTGCTTTTATTCATTTTCACTTTTCGCGTTGTGATTTTTCACCCCTCCGGAAGGCGAGATATAATTTGGCGGTGATGGTGGGAAATAATCCTCGTCTTTTCTCTTTCTGTCTTTGATGCATTTTCGTTTCTTTTCTCCTCTCTTCTTCTGTCTGTTTGAATATCTGTCTGCCTTACTGCTTGTCCTCTCTTTTCTTTCTCTGTCTCTACTCCCTCCATTTTCTTCTCCTTCTCCCATATACCCTCCCTCTTCTGTCTCATCCCTAAATTCACCTCAAATTAATCAGATATCGAACCATTTCCATCGTATGCCCGTGTCCAATGCCCGCAAACGCATACGGCAGCAAGTAAGACTTATTAGTTCCTTTACTTCCACCCCCTCCCCTTTTCCCCACCACTTAATTTACTCATCATATCCCTTAAATCACCCTTTTAGCCTCATTACTCTCCCCCTTTACCCTCATTAACACCATTCCCCCCCCCCCCCCTATCCCATCGTGTTGTGTCCCCTTAACTCTTTTTCGCAGAACGTTCTCGGCATTATCGTTACCTCTATCTTATGCCCATTCCAGGCAATCTGGAGGCGGATGTGGAAGGGTAAAGGATGACAGGGGAAGGATGGAGTAAGGGTGAGTGTGGTGGTGAGCTGAAGGCTTTTGAGTGAGGGTAAGAAGATAAAGTTTCGGAGTGGAAGGTTAGAGGTGAAAGTGAGGAGTGTAAAGGGAAATTGGATGGAAGGTGCGCGAGTGGAAGGTAGGGATGAGTGAAGGGATGGAAGGAGGTGGAAGGTGAAGGGTGGAAGAGTAGAAGGTAGAAAGGAGGTAAGGTAAATGGTGGAAGGGAGTGGAAGGGTAGAAGGATGGAAAGGTGGAAGGGAGTGGAAGGGTAGAAGGATGGAAAGGTGGGAGGGAGTGGAAGGGTAGAAGGATGGAAAGGTGGAAGGGAGTGGAAGGGTAGAAGGAAGGAATGGTGGAAGGGAGTGGAAGGGTAGAAGGGTAGAAAGATGGAAAGGTGGAAAGCAGTGGAAGGGTAGAAGGGAGTGGAAGGGTCGAAAAGAGTGGAAGGGTGGATGGGTAGAACGGTGGAAAGGAGTGGGAGGGTAGAAGGGTGGAGGAGTAGAATGGTAGAAAGGTAGAGTAATAAAAGGATGGGATAAAAAGCATAAAAATGTAGAAAGGGACCCCTGGTGGAGGACAGGAGAGGTCGCATGGACCCGAATAGACAGTAAAGGATAGAGATGGATAGACCAGGATAGAAAGGATTTCGGAGGGAGATTTCTGGATTCCTGGATGCCATTAAGTGACCGGGGTTTTGGATGTCCGAACTTTGGGTGAAATATTTAGGTTGAACTGGGGAGGCAAGGTGGGCGGAGCTTTTATATATATGTAGACAGTGAAGCATGTTAATTGTATGTTCGGGGATGTCTATGGCTACAGTGTTATCTTATTTCCCTTGGTGATGATAATAATGATAATAATACATCTATCACTTCTACTGAGCAAATAGTAACAATTCTATTAATAAAGAAAATAATTTTATTACCAACAATGAAACAGATGATGATAACAGTGGTAGGAGTGATACAAAGGATAATCGTAAAATGATAATGGTACTGATAAAGTATATGAATGAAAAAAAAAAGAAAGATAATAGCGAACTTAAAAAGAAAGCAGCGGGGAGGAGAAGGAAGAAGAAAATCAAAATAATAAGAAATGGTCATGATAAGGAAGAGGAAACAATAAAAAGAAATAATAATAAGGAGAAATCGCAACCTTAATAATCCTATACTGCTGACCTCCCGTGAACTCCAGAGCCAATGTAAATGTAAATATGTAAATAATTCCGCTTATGCTACTAGTGGAAGACGGCAAACATTCAAAGAGTGTGCGAACATATACTGCAAATATCCACATTGCATGAAAGAGGCATGGACAAGGGAGAAGGGCATGGGCAAGAGGAGAGGGCATGGGGAGAGGGGGAAAGCATGTGGAGGAAAGAGGGGAAACAGGGAAGTAGAGGGGTATGGGGAAAGAAGAAATGCATGGGGGGAAGGGAAGAGGTATAGGGAAAGAGGAAGGAAATGGGGAGAGTAAGTATGGGGAGGAAAGAGGGGAAACAGGGAAGATCGAGAGATACTGGGAGGAAAGAAGGGAAATGAGGAAGATATGGGTGTGGGAAATGGGCTGGGGTAGAAAGAGGGGAAGGAAAACGGAAGAGATAATTACATAAGGGAAAGCATACATGGGGAAAGGAGATGGGTATGAGGGGTATGGAGGAGTGTGGGGGCATGGGGCTAAAAGAGGGGTATAGGAAGAGAGGAGGAACGAGGAAGAGAGAGACGGTTAAGGGCGAGGGAGATGGGGAGGGGAAATAGTTAAATGGGAAGGGCAAGAGGAAAGGCGAGGGGGGGGGGGGGATTTCAATCATAGTCTTTCTCCTTTCTTTCTTTCTCTCTTTGTTTAATGTTTTCTTCTTCTTTCCCCTCTCTCGCTTTACATTTTCCTCCATTACTGTCGATCTGTCTCTCGTGCGCCAGCGGCATTCTCCGTGATCAATTTGAGTGGTAATATACTTGCCAACATAACGTCTTCAGGATATAAAATGAAGAGCTATTTTTCTTGGGTACACACAGGCGCATAAAACACACACACACATACACACGCGCTCTCTCTTCCCTCTCTCCAACACACATACTTACATACCACATACTCCCACCACCTACATACACAGCTACACCCCCCTCCCCCCGCATCTACATACCCACATACTCCCTCCTCCCCATAAACATCACCTCATGACTAGTGACAACTGACGGGAATTCAAAGATTCATCAACACATACATCTTATCGCACCCGCTTTGCACCAGCAACATCGACGCCGAAGTGGCACTTAGGCACTGCGTGAGAGGGTAAATACCACTCTGTATGGATTGTGGATATTTTTGGACATTTCAGGGATATTGACTAGAGAGAGAAAGCGGCCACTCGCCACGGCTCCATCTGGCGGGGATTTAAGTCGAAGTCGGCCTATCGGTGTTCTCTTTTTATTTATTTTATCTCTATTCTTTTCTTCCCTTTTCGTTTCTTCTTTATCTGTTGGTATGTCTTCCAGTCTTCTTGTATCTTCCGAATTTTCGCTTTATCCATCCTTCCTCTTTCCTTTTAGTCTATTTTTGTCTGTGTCTGTCTGTATGTCTGTCTCTTTCTCTCTCTTTCTCTCTCTCTTTCCCTCTCTCTTTCAAGGTTATTGCTTCAGGGATTTCCTGGACGCCATAGAAATGCGTAAACATATTGATGCTCTTTGGTGACTAATCTGTTTTCGCCTTTACGCATGTTTTTTTTTCCTATCTCTCTTTCAATTTCTCTGTCTCTTTCTGTGTCTGTCTGTCCGTCTCTCTCTTTTTCTCTCTCTCTCTCTGAAGCGTGTTGGTCATTAGAAGGTATTATGATTATAGTATCAAGATGGTCATTCCAGTTCGGGAAAAGATTAGCTAAATTAGATAAAATTCTGTAACCTGTTTCAAAGGAGTCATTATATACAGGGCAAAGAGGTTTTTCCCTCTAATCGAATTCACCGCATTGGTATTGGTAATAATGACGTTGGAGAATTTTCTTGACCTGTCATATATTCAAGAACGTCAGCAAGGTCAAGATTGTGACCTATGACTTCATGTGTCACTTCCTGGGTTGTCAAATGCACTCACACACACACACACACACACACACACACACACACACACACACACACACACACACACACACACACACACACACACACACACACACACACACACGCACACACACGCACGCAAACACAAACACACAGAGCCATTAGGTCTCCTCACTCATCTCAAGGCCTCCCTTCTTCTGCAAAAGACACAGGTACACTCAAGAACCTCTCAAATCTCAGCCATCACTTTGTACCATTAAACAAATTGCAGGATTCACAGACGACCCACATCCTCTGCCGGGCGGTCATCATCTCAATTATAACGCCGAGTGTATATATGACTCAAAGTGGCTGTTTGTTGTCAGCGACGGCCATTAGGTACGACAATTACATCAAAGGCGGAAGCAACGTTTTAAGCAATGGGGTGGAGGTGCGCTTGAAGGAAGAGCGATGGGGTGGAGGTTCCCTTGAAGGAACGGCTGAAGGATAAGCGTTTTCTATATCGTTTTCTATACCGTTTTCTATGTAGGCGGTTCGAAGGGGACACTTTCGGGATGTGGGGAAGAGGCAAACTAATTGCGGGTAATTTGAAGGGTAAAGGAAAAAATATAGGGTAGGCAGAAAGAGAAAAGGAGAGGAAGAGGGAGAGAAAGTTTGTGTGTGCGTTTTCGTATTTTTTGGGGAGAGGAAAAATGGAGGTTGGTGTATTTGAAAGCCACTGCAACTTCTGATAATTCGAATTATAAAGTGAATAATAGTGATATATCATTCCTATCAAATATCAGTGACAATAAAATGATAAATTGATATTAATTACGATACTATTGCTGCTATTACAGCTATTATTACCGCTAATACTAATATTGATACATCAATATCGCCATCCATTTCACCATCATTAATATTCTAATGCGTATAATGATGATATTGATAATGGTGATGATAATCCTGATATCAGTGATAATAGTAAATGTTATAGGAGTGACACAAAGACACACAGAGAGACAGATAGATAGATGTATATATGTACGATTAGACATATACATACATATATACCTGCCTATGTAATTATATATAGTATACAAGTATGTATATATATGTATATATACATACATATATGTACACATATATATGTAAACATATATACATATATATACATATATATATATATATATATATATATATATATATATTCATATGTATATATATGTATACATACATACATATATAAGTATATATAAACATGTATGGATACATATGTATATGTATTAGCGGTCATATATGTATGTATACATGCATATATGTGTACACACACACACACACACACACACACACACACACACACACACACACATATATATATATAAATATATATATATATATATATATATACACATACACACAAACATTGTGTGTGTGTGTGTGTGTGTGTGTGTGTGTGTGTGTGTGTGTGTGTGTGTGTGTGTGTGTGTGTGTGTGTGTGTGGTGTGTGTGTGTGTGTGTGTGTGTTTGTGTGTGTGTGTGTGTGTGTGTGCGTGTTTTGTATCTGCATATGTATATATATTTGTATATATATATTTATATATGCATATATACACATATTTATCTATCTACTTATCTGTCTATATCTGTTTATACGTCTGACCATCTATCTGTCTGTCTGTCAATCCGTCAATCCATCTCTATATCTGTATTGCCTTGGCTTTTATAAACTCAATGAAAAAGCAAAATAAGCGATTTGGCAGAGTAAACCAAAGGCGAACATGCACATGCGCACACACACGCACACGCACACGCACACGCACATGTACACGTACACGCACACGGACACGCATACGCACATGCTCATGCGCATAGGCACACGCACACAAACGCGCGGGCGCTCCAACCCATTACCACTATCATTATTATTATCACGACTTTTATCATAACTTCCATATCACTGCTATTATCGTCTTGCTTAATGTCGTCATTATCTATATTAGAATTACTATTATCATTATCGTTATACAAAAATCCTCTTGCATTCAAAAGAATCATCAGGTATCGTTCTGTTGCACAAAACTGACACTATGCGAAAAAAATCACCAAGAATACATCCATATACATACACACCCATAAGTAATTAGAAATATATACATGAGTAAATCTGTACATGTATATGTATGTGGATATATGCATATAATAATAAACATTTCCCTAATCATTGAATAGCAAAAGTTTCTCTTATTATATAACAAACTTTCTCCCTTATTATATAACAAATATTTATCATCATTTCATAACCAACGTTTCTCTTATCCTACAATAACAAATGTTCCTCTTATTCACTACAGGGAGACTCTGACCGGGAAACACGTGTTATACTGGTCCAGCGTACGTTCTCTGCACGTCCACTCCAGTACAGGTAGTAAACTGACTGTGTGTAGCGAACTTCACTGCAATCATTACCTCTCTCCCTCTCCCCGCACACCCTCCACGACCTACCGTCTCTTCCCCTACTCCTTTCCTATCAAGGTTTGCCTCCTTCGTTTCTCTCTTTCGTTGTGTCATCGTTAGTCTGTTTTTTTTTTTTTTTTTTTTTTTTTGTGTGTGTGCGTTTGGTTTTATTTGTTTATTGGCGTAGTATTTTTCTTCCCTTATGTCGCCATTTTATTGAAATATATTTCA
>NC_061833.1:14135362-14137862 GCF_019202785.1 Penaeus chinensis
TCTTCTCCTTATTCCTTTCCTTCTCCCTACGTTTTTCATCTTCTATATCTCTGCCTTCTCCTCGTCATCTCCCTACTATTTCATCCTCCTATCTTCCCATTTTTCTTAAATTTCTCATCTCCACCTCCACTTTCTGCCTTGACTGACTGCTCCAACTCTTTTTTTACCCCTTTCTTTTCAATTCTTCTTCTCCTCTTCCTCTTCCTCCTCTTCCCTCTGTCTTCCGCCCATTCATTATCCTCAAGATTATCCAAGTTGGTGGATAATGATCATTAAGTCGTCTTCAAGTTACAGGGGCATTAAGCGGCGAATGCACACTCTCTCTCCCTTCCTCATATATCTCTTGCAACAATGGATATGAGTGAAGGAGGCACTTGCAACATGGGTAGGAGGAAATGTTTGTAAGTGCTGGTTCTCCATCATTTCCCCCAACCCCCTTCCCCTTCTCACCCGTCTTCCCCTTTGCCCTTTGCCCTTTCCCCCTCTACCTCCCTACTCCCTTTCCTCTTTCCCTCCTTTCATCCCCTTTTCCCCTTTTCTCTTCCCTCTCTACCTCCCTTTTTCTCCTTCCTCTCTTCCTCCTTCCCTCCTTCCCTCTCCCTTTCCCCTTCCCACCCTCCCTTCTCCCTTTTTCCCCTCACCCCTTTCACCCTCCCTTCTCCCTCCCCCCTCTTCCCCCGCACCCGCTCTTCACATTCCCCTCGCAGAATCATTCTGTCTGATTTTCAGGAGTTTCTGAAATGTACATTCCTATCACCTCTCCTTCCTTCTCGTTTAATGGAGCCATTCCCTTTCCTAGCAACATCACATTTACATAAACGATATTACTTTTGCATCGTTCACTCTTAGATTTTGTCGGCATTTTCCCATGAGAGCGTTCAACCTCGTATACTTGCAGTGCAACATTCACGATTCCCTCCAACGCACTACACATTCCTGTACTTAAACCCACAAAATCCATCACTATGAATAAGTCACTTTTCTATGGCATTCTGTGTTGCACTGCACAACTGCCCCATTTGCATAACATGTTACCTCTCTCAGTACCCGCTCCCTTCCCCATTTTCTGTTTTTTACGTGGTTGACGGCTTCTCTCTCTCTCTCTCTCTCTCCCTCTCCCCCCCCCCCCTCTCTCTCTCTCTCTCTCTCTCTCTCTCTCTCTCTCTCTCTCTCTCTCTCTCTCTCTCTCTCTCTCTCTCTCTCTCTCTCTCTCTCTCTCTCTCTCTCTCTCTCTCTCTCTCCCTCTCTCTCCCCCCCCCTCCCCCCCCTCTCTCTCTCTCTTCTCTCTCTCTCTCTCTCTCTCTCTCTCTCTCTCTCTCTCTCTCTCTCTCTCTCTCTCTCTCTCTCTCTCTCTCTCTCTCTCTCTCTCTCTCTCTCTCTCTCTCCTCTCTCTTTCAAAAAAAAGAGGAAGAAGAAGAAGAAGAAGAAAACAAGTGGTGGCGCCTCCTTCGCCAGGAAAAAAGAAAAACTGAGAAAAAAAGTTAACAGAGTTTCTCTCGTCATCAGCTGTGTGAATGTTGAAGTTGCAAGCTGCGTTGCATTTTGTCGCTTAGTTGGCTGGATCTTGTTGCAGGTCTTGCTGTATCTCGTAGCTTTCTCGCTTCAGATTGCTACGTCGCGCTGGGTGCATGTTGCTATATCTCGTTGCGTCTTCAGCTCCTCGCTCACTTCTCTTGCAACTTATTTTCGTTACGTGGATGCATCTCCTTCGATTTCAGTGTCGATGTATCCCATTTATCGACTTGTAAACTGATGTTGTCCTATATCAAAGTGTATCTTCGTGCATACTATTAGATGCTTCCGTCCACGATGCAATATCTCTTTCATACGAAGACCACCTCCTCTCTTCTCCTCTCCGTCTCCCCTTCTTCATCTCCCTCTCCGTCCCTTTATCCTCGTTTCCCTTCCCTCTCTCCCACGCTCTCCATTCTCCTTCCCCTTCTCTCATCCCCGCTCCTTCATCTCTCTCTCTATCCCTTCTCCATATTTCCCTCTTCCTCATTCCCCCTTCTTCATCTCCTCCCTCCATTCTCCATTCTCCACCTCTCCCTCATGCCCTTTCATTCACCTCCCTCTCCTTTGTTCTCCCCTCCTCCACCTCCTCCCTTGCGGTCACCATTCTCCCCTTTCTCTCTTTCCCCTCCTCCCTCATCTCCCTTCTTTACCTTCCCTTCCCTCACTTCATCCTTCCCCTCTACATCACCTCCCTTCCTTCACATCCCTTTCCCTCATTACCCCTCCTTCACTTTTTCGCTCAGCCCCTCTATTTCTCCTCCCTCTCCCTCCCTCTACCTTCTCCCTCTCCCTCACCCCCCTCTTTCACCCCCTCCTCTTCCTATCCCTCTCCCTTTCCCTCACATCCCCTCTTTTTCCTCCCTCTCTTTCACTCCACCCTTCCCCCTCCTCGCTCCATTCCCCGTCCCCTTCCTCTTCCACTCCCCTTTCCCCTCCTCCTTCCCCTCCCCTTCCCCTTGCCTCCCTCTTCCCCATCTTCTCCCCC
>NC_061833.1:14150362-14157862 GCF_019202785.1 Penaeus chinensis
AGTGTTTTGGGGTGGGGAGAGGCGAGAGAGAAGAAGAGAGAGAGAGAAGGAGAGGAGAGAGAAGGAGAGAAGAGAGAGAGAGAGAGAGAGGATTTTGGCGGAAGAGAGAAGAGGAAAAAAAGAAAGGAAAAAAAAAAGAAAAATTTTAAAAGGAGAAAAAAGAGATAAGGGAAAAAAGAGAAGAGAAAAAAGGAGAAAGAGTGGGGGGGGGAAAAAGAAAAGAGGAAAAAAAAAAGAAAGAGGGGAAAAAAAAGAAAAAAAAAAAAAAAAAAGGGGAAGGAAAAAAGAGAAGAGAAGAGGGGGAAAAAGAAAGTTTAGAGAGAAAAAAGGGGAAAACGAGAAAGGGAGATAATGAGGGGGAGATTAGAGATTAAGAAAGGGGGAGAGAAGAAATTTTTCCAAGATAAAGAGAGCGGAAATGCATAACTAATACCAACACAGATAAAAGGACAGGATTAACAAAAACAAACAAAGACAAATTTTTGAAAAATTTTGAACAAAATTTCTTGCGCGTTTTTTTTTCCTTTTTTTTTCATTCATTTTATGAATAAAAAAAAAAAAGTTCAACCCCTGCATTGGAAATAATTCTAAAAAAAAAAAAAAAATCCAAATTTTAAAGTACGCCATGGACAACATTATTATCATTATATTAAAAACAATTAATTTTATTATTAACCCTTTTTATTTTTTTATTTAATTATTATTATTTTTTTTTTTTTTATTTATCATTTATTAACATTTTTAAATTTTTATTTTATTTTTTTATTAATTTTTTATTTTTTATTATCATACATTAATATCATCATTATTATTTTATTTGATTATCATTATATTTTTACATTATTTCTATTATTATTATTTACTTTTTTATTATTTTCATTATTTTTTTCAATAAATTTTATCTTTTGATTATAAGTAATAACAACTATAATGATAACGGTAATTTAAAGACCCCAATAATGAACAAAATAATTTAAATCATGATGGGAGAGGTGTGATAATAAATATAACATGATGATAAAAAGAATGGATGAAAAAATAAAAATGATAATGATTTATATGAGAGCAATAACTGTGATGATAAGGATACCCTTAATTTAAAGATTGTGTAATGGATAACATTAGGGAGAGGGGAGAGAGAGAGAGAGAGGAGAGGAGGAGGGAAGAAGGAGAGGGGAAGAGAGAGAGAGAAAAAATTAAAAGAGAGAGGAGAGGTTGAGAAGGGAGGGAGGGGGGAAAAGGAGGGGAGAGAGGGAGAGAGAGGGTTTAGAGATTAGGGGAGCGGGGGAGAGAGGAGATTTTGAGAGGAAAGAGAGGATTAGAGGAGAGAGGAGAGAGAGAGAGAGAGAGAGGAGAAAATAATTATAAGAGAATCAATTATGACGTGATTTTTATTGTGAAAAAAGCAATAATAATTATGAAAGCAATAATTGTTTAAAAACGATAATAACAAATTTTAATTTTATAAAAAAAAATATAACGTAATAATAATGATAATAAAAAAAGTAACAATAGTAAAAATATGATAATGATAATCATAACAATAATAATGATGATGATAATGATGATAATAATAATCGCTGTTAAAATAACCTCCACAATAACAATAACAACAATAATAACATTTCTAACAAACAAACAAACAAATAATGACAATAATAAATTTGAAAAAATAACGCGTTACATTGTTAATTACCTTGAAATAACTTTCTCCCTCCCCCCCTCCCCTTCCCCCTCTCTTCTCCTTCTCACGCCCCCCTCCTTGTCCTCCCTCTCCCCCTCTCCCTCATCATTCTACCTCCCATCCCTCTTCCCTCTCCCCTGCTTCTTTATCCTCCCCCTCCGCCCCTCTCCCTTCACTCCTTCTCTTCCTCTCCCCTCCCCCTCCCTTCTCCCTCCTCCCTCACTCCTCTCCTCTCTCACTCCCCCTACACCTTTTCTCTTGCACTCCTCCCTCCCCCTCCCTTATTCCTTCCTCCTTCCCCCTTCCCCCCCTCCCTCTCTCCTCTCCCCTCTCCTCCACTTCCTCCCCTCTCCCCCTCGCCCTCCCCACTCCCCTCTTCCCTCTCCCACGCACCGTCGTTTCTTAAAGTCACCCTGACATTCTTCGCTCAAATATTCATGTATTCCCCAACGAAGGAGGAGTTTTTTCCTAATCCTTCCGAACTATGTTTTTTTTGTTCGTTTTTTTATCTTAAAAAAAAAATATTTTTTTCATTTCTTGAAATTGTAGTTTTTTTTTTAATTACTTTTTTTTTCGTTTTATGTTTTTACTTTGAGAAGGGTGGGAAGAAAGGGAAGGCGAAGGGGAGCGGATGGGAGTAGGGGGGGAGAGGGTGGGGATGGGGGGGAGTGGGTGGGAAAAGGGGGGGAGAGTGTGTTGGGGAATGGGGGGGGAAGAGTGGGTGGGGGAATGGGGGAAAGTGGGTGGGAATGGGGGAAAGTGGGTGGGAATGGGGGAAAGTGGGTGGGAATGGGGAAAGCGGTGGTTGGGAATGGGGGAAAGTGATTGGGAAATGGGGAAAAGTGGGTGGAATGGGGTGGATTGTTATTTTACGGGAAGTGGGTGGGGGAATGGGAAAGGGGGTGGGAAGGGGAAAAGTGGGGTGGGAATGGGGGAAAGTGATTGGGAATGGGGGAAAGTGGGTGGGAATGGGGGAAAGTGATTGGGAATGGGGGAAAGTGGGTGGGAATGGGGGAAGTGATTGGGAATGGGGGAAAGTGGGTGGGAATGGGGGGAAGAGTGGGTGGTTTGGAATGGGGGGAAGTGATTGGGATTGGGGGAAAGTGGTAGGGGAATGGGAAAGTGGGTTGGTGAATGGGGGAAAGTGGGTTGTGAAATGGGGGAAAGTGGTGTGAATGGGTGGAAAAGTGGAGAGTTGGGGAATGAGGGGAAAGTGGGTGTGAATGGGGGGAAGTGGGTGGGAATGGGGGAAAAGTGGGTGGGAATGGGGGAAAGTGGGTGGGACGAATGGGGAAAAGTGATTGGGAATGGGGGGAAAGTGTGTGGGAATGGTGGGAAAAGTGATTGAGATGGGGGAAAGTGAGTGGGAATGGGGGAAGAGTGGGTGGGAATGGGGAGGTAAGTGATTTGGGGAATGGGTGATAAGGAAGAAAGTGGGTGGGAATGGGAAAGTGATTGGGAATGGGGGAAGTGTGTGGAATGGGGTATGTGGATTGGAATGGGGGAAAGTGGGTGGGAATGGGGGAAAGTGATTGGAATGTGGAGAAGAAAGTGGCGTGGGGATATGGGGGAAAGTGATTGGAATGGGGGAAAGTGGGTGGGAATGGGGGAAGAGTGGATGGGAATGGTGGGGAAGTGATTGGGAATGGTGGGAAAGTGGGTGGGAATGAGGGGAAAATAAAAAAAAAAATAAGGGGTGGATTGGGATTGGGGGAAAGTGGGTGGGGAAGATGGGGGAAGAAGTGGGTGGGAATGGGGGAAAGTGATTGGGAATGGGGGAAAGTCGGTGGGAATGGGGGAAAGAAGAGCATGAATGAGTAGGAGTGGGTGAGAGTGGATGGAAAAAAAGGGCGAGATAAAGTGGGAAGGAGGAAGGGTTTGGGAAGAGGGAGAAGAGGGAGTTGATGGGGGTAAAGCAGGGAGAGCAGAGGGGAGAGGGAATAGGGTGGCAAGGAGAACAGGATAATGACAGGAGTAGGGAAGGCAGGAGAGGGGAGGGAGTGAAAAAAAAAAAATAAAAAAAGGGAGAAGTTGTGAGAGTCTGAGAAGTGAGATTAGCATCTGTGCGAGAGGTGTCGGAGATTAAGATAAGATAGCGAAGATGAAGAGATTAGGAGGAGAGAAGGAGAAGCTAGTGGCTTGAGAAGAGAGGAGAGGGGTAGTAGGGTTAGGGAGAAAAGAAAGAAGATTAGGAGAAGAGAGGGAGAGATTAGATTAGATAGATTTAAGAGAGATAGATTAGGAATAGGGGAGCGAGGACAGGGAAATAAGGAGGAGTGGGGAGAAAGGCTCAAGGGGTTGAAGGGAGAGAGAGAGATGAGGTAGAGAGAGAGAGAGAGAGAGAAAAGAGAGAGAGAGAGAGAGAGACGAGAGAGGAGAGAGATGGAGAGTGAGAGACTGAGAGTTGGAGAGAGAATGAGAGTGAGTGAAGAGAGAGAGTAGAGGAGAGAGAGTGGGAGAGGGAGGGACGAGAAAAAATATATATATATATTGATATTTTATATACATATATTTTTATTATATAATATATATATATATATAAATATATTTATATATTATATATATATATATTTATATATATATATAAATGCTAGAAGATAGACAGAGGACGAAGAGGGAAATCTGTGGCGGCAGTTACAGAGGACGACCATCCCGTGAGCCAATTTCCCTTGTATTGTTATTAGCGGACTGTATGGGCTGGTTGGAAAAGGAAAAATGGGCCGCCTTCTTTTCCCAAACCTTTTGCTCGTCAAAACTTTTTTTTTATTTATCTTTTCTTCTTTTAGGGAAAGGGAGGGAAGGAAAAGGAGGGAGGGAGGAAAGGGGAGGTGGTAGGGAGGGAAAGGGAGGAAGAAGGCAAAGAGGGAGGGGGAGGGGAAGGGAATGTGAAAGGGAGAGGGGAGGAAGATGGGGGGTTTGGGGAAAAGGGAGGGATGGGGGGAAAAGGGGAAAGGGGGAGTAAAAGGGGGGGTTTTGGAGGGAAAAGGAGGGAAGGGGAAGGAAGGAAGACATTAAATAGAGAGAAACATAGAAAAATTAGTTAGAAAAAGTTAGAGACCTATAACTATACCGAAAGCCAGACAAATTAATATACGGACAGATCTTCCGAAAGTGAGAAATGGAAGAGGAGAGAAAAAGAGTGAAGGAGCGAGAGCGAGGGTGCAACTTGTGCGAAAGTGTCTAAGGGGAGGAAAAAAAATACAGATTCAACCACAACTTCAAGTGCTTAAGTTTGATTGCACATCTCCAGGAGCGGGGGGGAGGAGGTGGGGAGGGAGGGAGGAGGGGGGGGAGGTGGGGAGGGAGGAGGGGGGGGGGTGGGGGGGGGAGGGAGGGAGGGGGGAGGAGGTGGGGGGGGGGGGGGGGGGGGGAGGAAAGGGGGGGAGGAGGGAGGGGGGGGAAAGGGGGGGGGGAGGACGGGGGAAGTGGAGTTTAAAGGGGGGAGGGGGAGGAGGGTGGGGGGGTTTAAAGGGGAAAGGGGACGGGGTAAGGAGATGGAGGGGGTGGGGGAGGGAGTGAAGGGGTATGGGGATGAAGGAGTAAGTGAAGGGGTTGGGGGAGGAGGTGGGGGAGGGAGCGAGGGGGAAAGGTGGGGGGGGAGGGGGTGGAGAGAGGGGGAAGGATAAGCGAGTGAGGGGTGAGGGGAGCAGGATGAAAGGTGAAGGATGAAGGATGAAAAGGATGACTCCGGGTTTTAACTTGTGATTGCTTTAGGAATTTTGACTTGGGTTAAAAAAAAAAAAAAAAAAAAAAAAAAAAAACGGTGAGGGGAGGGGGTTAGAGGAAGGGGTGAGGGGAGAAGAAAGGGGGGGAAAGGGGAGGAGTATGAGAAAAAGGGGATGAGGGGAGTGGGTGAGGGGAGAGGGTGTGGATAGAGGGTGAGGGTGAGGAGTGTGGAAAAGGGGGGGAGGGGGGGGGGGTGAGGGTGAGGGGAGAGGGGTGAGGGTTTGTCAAGGGGAGGGGGTAGGGTTGAGGGAGAGGGGGGGGAGTGGGTAGGGGAGAGGGTGTGGATTTTTGAGGGTGAGGGTTTAGGAGGTTGGTTTAAAGGGGGTGAGGGTGAGGGGAGAGGGTTGTGGATAGAGGGTTAGGGGTGAGGATGTGAGAAGGGGGTGAGGGGAGGGGGTGAGGGTTAGGGGAGAGGGGTGAGGGTGAGGGGAGGGGGTGAGGGTTTAGGGAGAGGGTGAGGGGAAGTGGGTGAGGGGAGAGGGTGTGGATAGAGGGTGAGGGTGAGGAGTGTGAAAGGGGGGTTTAGGGGTTTTGGGGGGGGGGGGAAAGGGTGAGGGGAGAGGGGGGGAGGGGGGTGGGAGAGGGTGAGGGGAGTGGGTGAGGGGAGGGGGTGAGGGTGAGGGGAGAGGGTGAGGGGAGAGGGTGAGGGGAGTGGGTGAGGGAAGTGGGTGAGAGGAGAGGGTGTGGATAGAGGCTGAGGGTGAGGAGTGTGAGAAGGGGGTGAGGGGAGGAGGTGAGGGGAGAGGGTGAGGGGAGAGGGTGAGGGGAACGGGAAGTGGAAGAATCATGAGTAGGTTGGCGTCTCTTTTCTGTATTTTATTGTTTTTTATATTAAGAAAAACTCATATCTAATTTTTATCATTATATACATGAGAAATGGACGTTTCATCTTTGATATTTTCTTTCTTTTTTATCATCACCAATATCCCCTTATTTCAGTGTTATGTTTTGTTTTTATTCCCTTCCCCTTCGTCTTTCTCCGAGTCTGTAACAAACCCTAATTGATTTTTCCCTGCGGTCAAAATTTCTTTTCTTCTCCTCTTCCCCTCTTCTTCCTTCTTCTCAATCCCACTCATGTTCTCTCTTCTTCCTCTAACTTTTTTTTCACACTTCTCTCCACTTCTCCCTTTTCCCTCTCTCCGTCTCTCCTTCCCTTCCCTTCCATCTCCTCTTTACACTCTCTCTAACTATCCTCATATTACACCCACATTCCTTTCCCCCTCTCTCCCCTTTTCCCCCATTCTTTCTCAACTTGTTTCTCTCCACTCTAATCCCCCCCCCCCACATACACACTCTATAATTAAACCTTTCCAAACCCATTTGTTTCCCCCCCTCCTTTTCCTTCACCACTCTCTTCTTCCCCGTTCCCTCCATCCTCCCCCCCCCCCTCCTCCTCCTACGCCTCCTCTTCTTTCTCCTTCCCCTTCTCCTCTACCTTTTCTCCCCTTCTCTTTCTCCCTCCCCTCACCTCTCCTCTTCCCCCATCCCCTCCCCCCTCCCTTTCCTTCCTTCTTCTTCTTCTCCCTCCCCCTCCCTCTCCTCTTCTCCCAGTCCCCTCCCACTCTCTCCCACCCCCTTTTCCCTGGCCTGTCATCCCGATGGACCGCCAGTATTTGCCTGGGTATATTTTATTGCACAGATATGCCTTTCTGTTACGAGTCACAGATGAAAGCAACACATATTTCTAAATTCTGATTTGATTTACTTTAAACTAACATGAATCTCACTTAAAAAGCATACATATGCATACAAACCCACACATAGAAACAAAAACATATATCCAATGCAGACACACACTCACATACACACACACACATATATATGTATATATATATATATATATATATATATATATATATATATATATATATATATATGCATATACACATACATATAAATCATAAATAATGCATAATATATATATATGTACATAAATAATGTATGTATGTATGTATACAAATTTTATATGAAGATCAAGGTAAAAAAAAAAGTAATTATAATATCATAAAGAAAAAACATAACCCTCACCCCTGCTCCATCTCATCACCGAGGAAAAAAAAACGAATAAAAAAAAAAAAACGGAAGATGAA
>NC_061833.1:14170362-14172862 GCF_019202785.1 Penaeus chinensis
AGGGGGGCGAAGGGATGGAAAGAGAGAAAAAATTGGAGGTGAGGGAAAGGGCGAGGAAAGGTATCGGGATGAGGATGAGGAGGATGAAGAGGAGGAGGAGGAGGAGCAGGATGAAGAGGAGGAGAAGGAGGAGGAGGAGGAGGAGGAGGAGGAGGAGGAGGAAGAGGAAGAGAAGGAGGAGGAGAAGGAGGAGGAGGTTGAGAAGGAGGAGGAGGAGGAGGAGGAGGAGGAGGAGGAGGAGGAGGAGGAGGAGGAGGAGGAGGAGGAGGAGGAGGAGGAGGAGGAGGAGGAGGAAGAGGAAGAGAAGGAGGAGGAGAAGGAGGAGGAGGAGGAGGAGGAGGAGGAGGAGGAGGAGGAGGAGGAGGAGGGGGAAGAGGAAGAGGAGGAGGACCTGAATGAATAGAGGATGGGGATTTGATGGCGGATGAGGGCGAGAAAATGTTGTAGGAAAAAAAGGAAGCGAGGAAGTAAAAAAGGGACAAGGAAAGGAATGGCGGAAGGACGACGAAAGGAGGTAAAAAGGATAAATAAAAGGAAAAGATGATATAAATGAGGTGGATAGGGAATTAGGAAATAACATGAAAGAAAATGTAAAGCGTGAAGGAGAAAAACTGGTAGATGAATAAAGATAGATAGATAGTTAGAGAGATAAGAACATACTCAGACAAGCATACTAACAGATAAAGAGAGAGAAAGCGAGACAAAAAGAAAAAAAAAAGAAAAGAAAAGAAAAAAAAAACGAAAAATTAAAGAAAACAAAGATCTCCCTATAAAATCTCTCTATATCCACCCCCCGTTAAAAGAAAGAAAGAAAAAAAGAAAGAAAGAGAGAAAAAAAGACAGAAAGAGAAAAAAAGAAATAAAGAAATAAAGAAATAAATAAAGAAAGAAAGATAAAAAGAAACAAATAAAGAAACCCACAAGCAGAAATGCACAGTCACCCTCCTCTTGCCATACATGAAGCGAACACGTCTCCCGTCAGCCATGGGCCTCGCGCAAGAACAAGCCGACCTGAAACCGGGAGAGGCCAAGGGAGACCGAAGGAGACGAAGAGAAAGACCGAAGGAGACCAAACGAGACCAAGAGAAAGACCGAAAGAGACCAAACGAGACCAAGAGCATGGCCGAAAGAGACTAAAAGAGACCAAGAAAAAGACCAAAAGAGACTAAAAGAGACCGAAAGAGACCAAGTGGATGGCCGAAAGAGACTAAAAGAGACCACGAGAAAGACCAAACGAGACCAAGAGGATGACCAACACTGACTAAAAGAGACCGAAAGAGACCAAGAGAAAGACCGAGAGAGACCATAAGAAACCGAGAGAGACCATAAGAGACCGAGAGAGACCATAAGAGACCGAGAGAGACCATAAGAGACCAAACAAGACCAAGCGACCCAAACAAGCCAAAATAAAGACCGAAATTGACCAAAAGAGACCAATAGAAAAACCGAGAGAGACCATAAGAGACCACAAGAGACCAAGCGACCCAAACAAGCCCTAAATGACCGAAATTGACCAAAAGAGACCGAAAGAGACCCAGAAAAGGACCGGGGCCTCAAAGGCGCTCACCATTTCCCGCCAAAACTCAGGTGGACACTTCGCTCTCTCGTCTTTTGTTTCTGGCTCACTGCGCCTCGCTCTGTCCTGTTTATTTCCATTTTCTCTTTTCTCTTTCTTATGTTCCTTTTTATTCTCCTTTTATCCATTTCTGTTATGTTTGTGTTAAATAGCATGGGTAAAGAATGGGTAGATTTTAAATATATGCATTAAGATATGAATTCAATAATGAGAAGAAATATAAAGGAATATGCAAAAAGAAGAATTAATGAGGATAGGGGAAAAATGTGATAATGTATAAGTATTTTTTGTTTTAATCTATTCATTTATATCTATCTATTTACCTATTTATCTATACGCACTCACTCAAAGGAAATGGAAGAAAAAAGGAGGAGGAAGAATGAGGATAATAAAAAGAGAACGAAGAGGAAGAAGAAAAAGAAGAAGACAGTGAGAAGAATAAGAGCTATAAGAAGGGGATGAAAAAGGGGAAGAAAAAATGAGTAAGAGCAATAAGACGGGGAAGAAGAAGAAGAAGAAGTGGAAGAAAAGAAGAAGAAGACTAAGGAGAAGAAGAAGAAGGAGACGAAGAAAGGGGCAAGGATAGCACTCATTCTACACGCCATCCGAATTCAGTGCCATGTGACCTCGTGTCAATGTGGCACTCGACACCTCGGAAAGGGTGCCGCGTGTCGCCGCCTAGTGCCGGATGTGCGTGGAATCCATTATGTTCTGAGAAAGGAATACTCGAAGGGGGGGGGGGGGGGTATGAGGCGAAGGTGATGGCTTCGGGTAATAAACAATTCAGTAAATTGTAAAGGTACACATACACACAGACGCACGTGCAGATACACACACACGCGCGCGCATACTCACACTCACACATACATACACATACACAAACCCACACACACACACACATACACACACACATAAACAAACACA
>NC_061833.1:14182862-14190362 GCF_019202785.1 Penaeus chinensis
AGATAGAAAGAGAGAATTTGCGATATATCGAGAGAGAAAGAGAGAATTTGCGATATATCGAGAGAGAAGAAGAGAATTTGCGATATATCGAGAGAAAGAGAGAATTTGCGATATATCGAGAGAGAAAGAGAGAATTCGCAAGAGATCGGGAAAGCAAGTGAGAATTCGCGAGAGACCGATAGAGAAAGAGATTATTCGCGAGAGATCGAGAGAGAAAGAGAGAATTTGCGATATATCGAGAGAAAAAGAGAGAATTCGCGAGAGATCGAGAAAGCAAGAGGGAATTCGCGAGAGATCGAGAATGCAACAGATAATTCGCGAGTGAAGAAAATTGGCGCTATTGTCGCCGCAATTCTCGTGATTCGCTCCGGGAATGCGATCTCTGAACCGCGCCTGCATGACGGGCTGATCCGCGGCGGCGTCTCAGTGTGAATTGAGGGGCTTCTGGAGGAGTCACGCGGGGGGTGGAAGGGGGGAGGGAAGGGGGTGCTGGGAGGGGTTAGGAAGGGGAGGGGAAGGGAGGGGGGAGGGAAAGGGGAGGTGGAGGGGGGAGGGAAGAGGGTGCTGGGAGGGGTTAGGAAGGGGAGGGGAAGGGAGGGGGTGAGGGAAAGGGGAGGTGGAGGGGGGAGGGAAGAGGGTGCTGGGAGGGGTTAGGAAGGGGAGGGGAAGGGAGGGGGGAGGGAAAGGGGAGGTGGAGGGGGGAGGGAAGAGGGTGCTGGGAGGGGTTAGGAAGGGGAGGGGAAGGGAGGGGGTAAGGGAAAGGGGAGGTGGAAGGGGTGAGGGAAAGGGAAAGGGAGGGAGTGAGGGATTGGGGAGGGGAAGGGAGGGGGTGAGGGACCCACAAGAGGGAGAAAAGGGAAAGGAAAAAGAAAGAGGGCACGGAAGGCAGGAAGGAGGTAATGGGGAAGGAGGAATATGAAGAGGAAGAAGAAAAAGAGGAAGAAGAATAGGAAGAAAAAGAAGAAGAAGAATAGGAAGAAAAAAGTGGAATAAGAGGAAGAGGAGGAGGAGGGAGAGGGAAGGGGAGGGGAGGGGAGGGAGAGGGAGAGGGAGAGGGGGAGGGAGAAAGAGAAGGGGAGGCAGAGAGAGAAAGGGAGAGAAAGGGAGAAATGGAGAGGGAAAGGAGGGAGGTAAGGAAGGGGATCAGGAACTGGGGGAAAAGGGGGGCAGGGGGGAAGGAGGGAGAAGAGGAAATGAGGAGGAACAGGGGGGGGGGGGAGGGAAGATAAAGATGATAATGATAAGATGAAGAGAAATATGAAGATGAAAAAGAAAAAGAAAAAAAAAAGGAAAAAGAAAAAGAAAAAGAAAAAGAATAAATGAAAATGAATAAATAAATAGCCAATAGAAATAGATAATAAGTAATAGTAATAAGTGTCAATATTAATTAAAATACTTAATCTAACACTTAATACCTCTCTCAGTACCTCGATAATCTCTTAAAATGAATATACATCAGTGTGCTACCTTCCTATGTTATTCTCTCTGTCTCTGTCTTCGTCTCTCTGTCTCTATCTCTATCTTTGTCTTTGTCTTTATCTCTGTCACTGTATCTGTCTTTGTCTTTGTCTTTGTGTCTGTCTCTGTCTCTGCCGCTTTCTGTCTCTTTCTCTATCTCTGTCTCTATCTCTTTGTCTCTGTCCTTGTCTGTCTTTGTCTGTCTGCCTTTGTCTGTCTGTCTGTCTGTCTGTCTGTCTGTCTGTCTGTCTGTCTGTCTATCTCTCTCTCTCTCTCTCTCTCTCTCTCTCTCTCTCTCTCTCTCTCTCTCGCTCTCTCTCTCTCTCTCTCTCTCTCTCTCTCTCTCTCTCTCTCTCTCTCTCTCTCTCTCTCTCTCTCTCTCTCTCTCTCTCTCTCTCTCTCTCTCTCTCTCTCTCTCTCTCTCTCTCTCTCTCTCTCTCTCTCTCTCTCTCTCTCTCCCATTCTCCATCCCTCTCTTTTTGTCTCGTATCTCCTCCTACTCTGTCTTTCAAGTGAAGAAGCGAAGTCAAGATTGGAAGAAAGCGATATACGTGGAAGGGAAGAACCTGAAAAGAGGGGAAAGGAGAAGATACAAATAAAAGGAGAAGTGGAGACGTGTATATTGCTGTGGAATTTTCTGTCTGTTTCCTCCTTTTTGTAAAGGATGTTTTTCAGTTTTGGGAAAGAACGTGTTCCTCAAATAATATACTCTTATATGTGTTTTATTATTATCTTTATCAATTTCATTTTCATTTTCATTCTTCTTCGTATTTTTATTTTTGTTTTAATCTTTATCATTATTTCTATTTTCATCCTATTATTATTTTAGTGGACTATTTGCGATGGTGACGCGCGCGCTTCCACACTGACAATCTCTGAATATACTGGTTTCGGTTTTGGCCACCAGAGTGCACCACCACACCGAAGCGGACCGGGAAGCGAGACGGAACGGAACGCGGAAGTGAAACAAGGATCGGTGAGTGAACAAGGGAACAATGGAACAAAAACAGAAGGCGGAAACTGGAATAACGGGGATGATGCAAGGGAACATGGATTGTACGGGTATTAGAGAGAGAGAGAGAGAGAGAGAGAGAGAGAGAGAGAGAGAGAGAGAGAGAGAGAGAGAGAGAAAGAGAGAGAAAGAGAGAGAAAGAGAGAGAGAGAGAGAGAGAGACAGAGAGAGAGAGATAGATAGATAGATAGATAGATAGATAGAGATAGAGAAAGAGATAGAGATAGAGATAGAGAGAGAGAGAGAGAGAGAGAGAGAGAAAGCGAATAAGAGAGAGAAAGAACAAACAAGAGACTAACAACGACTAAGAGAGAGAAAACGAACAAATGAAACCGAGAGAGTGAGAGAGAACGAACGAGCTACAAACAAACAAACAACAACACCAACACCAACAAAAACACCCACTTGGAACCGGAATGCAATCCCATATTGGAACCTAACCAGCCAAAAGAACGGGAGGGAATTCCCCGCCCCGGAATGCACCGGAAACCAAACAACACGACAACAAATATGCGAGAAACGACTAACTTGTTGAGTCCCTTTTCGTCGACATCGATAACGATTGAAAGCGATAAAGCTTGCGTTATGGGGCGTGGGGCTCATCACTCAAGGCAGCTGGGGCTTTTAAACGAATTGCAGCAAAGAAGATGACTTTGACTGACCAGGCATTAATATTCATGACTTGGAAAATTATAAGGCGCAGGCCGGTTTAATCAGCTGGTCATGGTATTAGGGAAGGGACAGGAAGGGACGCAAGCAAGATCAAGCGAATAGAACGAAGAGGGGAGTGGGACAACGAAGAAGGGAAAGTGGGACAAAGAACAGGGGAAAGAGGGACAACGAAGAGGGGAATTGGGACAACGAAGAGGGGAATTGGGACAACTAAGAGGGGAATTGGGACAACGAAGAGGGGAATTGAGACAACGAAGAGGGGAATTGGGACAACGAAGAGGGAAAAGTGGGACAAAGAAGAGGGGAAAGTGGGACAACGAAGAAGGGAAAGAGGGACAACGAAGAGGGGAATTGGGACAACGAAGAAGGGAAAGAGGGACAACGAAGAGGGGAATTGGGACAACGAAGAGGGAAAAGTGGGACAAAGAAGAGGGGAAAGTGGGACAACGAAGAGGGGAAAGAGGGACAACGAAGAGGGGAATTGGGACAACTAAGAAGGGAAAGAGGGACAACGAAGAGGGGAAAGAGGGACAACGAAGAGGGGAAAGAGGGACAACGAAGAGGGGAATTGGGACAACGAAGAGGGGAATTGGGGCAACGAAGAGGGGAAAAAGGGACAACGAAGAGGGGAATTGGGGCAACGAAGAGGGGAAAGTGGGACAAAGAACAGGGGAAAGTGGGACAACGAAGAGGGAAAAGTGGGACAAAGAAGAGGGGAAGTGGGACAACGAAGAGGGGAAAGTGGGACAACGAATAGGGGGAAGAGGGACAACGAAGAAGGGAGAGTGGGACAACGAAGAGGGAAGAGTGGGACGAAAGGGGAACAATATGAAGGAACGAAAGCCATAATTTTGCCTTTTATTACAATACCGCTGACAGCAAGACGATGCCGTAAGTACGTCAAGCGCGCGCCCAGTCGGGAACATAAAGCACCCTTTGACGGCCACCCACGGGGAGCACGGAATCTGCTCAGGCGGAAGGGACGTCAGCAGGTCGATACAGTTGAGAGAAAAGAGTGTTCTTTACATTAGCTGAATGTAATTAGCACGTTCCAGACGCCAATTCCTGGGAACAGACGGAATAACACAAGCGTCGATGCTGATCCTGAGCTGCTTAATGTTCTCTCTCTCTCTCTTAACAGCGACGCGGATCGTAGCCTCAGATCCTGTCATATTTCGCGAAATCCTACGCTCCTGCGCTTGGATTGCATTAATGACATCAGTTGGGAGGTTAAAGTAATGCCGTCATTAGATAAATATGTGCTTGACGACCCTGTGCGTTTCCGATTGCAAAAGCCAAAGACTTGAGTGAATAATTAGAAAGATTATATATCGGTTGTTGTTTTTATATCCGGCGAAATAATCAAAGACCAATACTTCACCAACTGAGAATCAAACACAAACGAACTAACAAAAAAAAAAAAAAAAAAAAAAAAAAAAAAAAAAAAAAAAAAAAAAAAAAAAAAAACTGGGAAAGGAAGACAAAGAAAACAAACAAACAAACTAATTCACAAAGTCACCCTTCCCTTCAATACTTCAAATTGATCCAAGCACAGACACCCCCACACCCCTCCCACCGCCCCTCACCTCCGTCCGCCAAGAAGGAGGTCTCGGTTTCACTTCATCAACAGATACGTCAAAGGGCAGGTCGATCAAAACACTTCACTTGCTATTTCAAGGTTTCCTAAAGGACTCGGTCAGCGGAAGAAAAATATTGCATGTTTTAGGGCGGGATGAAGGCGCCTTGCGAAGCGGAGAGAGACAAAAAAAGAAAGAAAAAGGCGTTGCAACAGAGACAGAAGTAAAGAGTATGCTGTAGATGTGTATGTATACTGCATGGTGTGTATATGTATGTATGGATATGTAGAGAGAGAGAGAGAGAGAGAGAGAGAGAGAGAGAAAGAGAGAGAGAGAGAGAGAGAGAGAGAGAGAGAGAGAGAGAGAGAGAGAGAGAGAGAGAGAGAGAGAGAGAAGGAGAGAGAGAGAGAGAGAGAGAGAGAGAGAGAGAGAGAGAGAGAGAGAGAGAAGAGAGAGAGAGAAAGAGAGAGAGAGAGAGAGAGAGAGAGAGAGATATTGACTGACTGCTTGATTGATAGATAAAAAGATAAGTAGGTATAGCGATATATACAAAGATACACATAGATAGGTAAATAGACAAATAGATAGATTGGTAAATATAGATAGATAGAGGTATATAGAAATATATGGATAAACATCAATATAGATAGATAGAGAGAGAGAGAAAGAAAGAGAGCGGAAGAGAAAAAGGAAGAAGGAAAGGAATGCAGAAGGAGAAGGAAAACAGTGCAACAATAAAGCAACAAATAATTAACAGAAACAAGGTAAATGGTATCATAACTGGCACAGGGAGTCGGAAGAAAATTAGATAAAGGATAAAATCAATAAATTTGGCTGCAGAGAAAATAAGAGAGAAAAGCAAGGAATAACTGCCATTGGGAAATATAAAACGAAGATGAGAAGAACAGAGGGGGAGGAGAGACGCGAGAAATGAAACCAAGAGGCAGAAGGAGGGGAAGAGGGTAATTGAAACAGAGGTAGAGGACAGAAGGGGAATTACAGAAAATAAACATGGATGGAAGTTGGAAAAGATGAACACAGGATAATATCTGAAGCAAATGTGACAGGGAAATGGGATGATGGAGGAAACGAGACACGCCGAAGCAAGGAGACAAGGAAACGAATGGAGAACGAGGACAGTGAAGAGGATTCGTCCGTGCGATGTAATAAATAGGAGAAAAAAGAAAAGGAAAATAAAAATGGATGACAGACGGTGGGTGAGGGAGAAAAGTGAGAGGGTAGATAACGGTGCAGCATAAAAAGGATATGAAAAAAAAAGGAATAAAGGGAAAAAAGGAAAAAAATATCAACGGAGGAAAAACAAATACCATGGGAAAAGTGGGCTGAAATAAGAGGGAAATAGCGAAAGAAAAAGGATTGTGTTTGTCAGGCCCGCAATCGTCTGCCTCTGGCGGTGTTGACAACAAATAGGATTGTCTGGGCTTAAGACCAGGATAACAGTTGTCAAACACAGGTACCATCCAGAAGCACTTGTCCCGGGAACATGGGGGCCCAGTGATTCCTCCATTTGCCTTAAAGCACTCGGGGGGGGGGGGGGTAATAGACCCCTTCGAATGGCGTCCTCAGCCCCCCCCCCCCCCCCACACACACACACGATGCTCCTTTTGCAAGCACGCCCCCTTTTGGATTCCTCGCGTCCCACTCACGGACTTGTTCAGTGGCAATCAATATTTTGCAAACCCGGTGCTTCCGCTTCGCACAGGCTCCTCACAGCTAAAGTCCGCGGCACTTGGCGTCTCCCGAGCTTTGTCTCCCGGGCACTCTAGGCTCCGGTCAATCGCTATTTCACAGGTACTTGCTTATTGGCCCATTCAGCCTTTGGGTCGTTGTCGGGTTTTTTCTTTCGTAAGTGGCCTGGTTGTGCGGGCGGGTGGTGCGGATTTTTCTTGGAACTGCAGTCGGTTATTGTCATTCCTCTTCTGTGGTGATAGTTGAGATACATCAGGATTTATATGTAGATATTGGCAGATAGATAGAGGTAGACAGATGTAGATAGATAGAGATAGATAGAGATAGATTGATAGCTAGAGATAGATAGACAGATAGAGATAGACAGATAGAGATAGACAGATAGAGATAGACAGTTAGAGATGGACAGTTAGAGTTAGATATAGATATAGAGATAGAGATAGAGATAGAGATAGAGATAGAGATAGAGATAGAGATAGAGATAGAGATAGGGAGAGATAGAGATAGAGAGAGAAAGAGATTAGCCATTAATCCCCCCCCCCCCCCCGAAAGAAATCAACTCACCATTAGATAAAAAGAAACGAAGAAATCCTCCAAGCATAGCACAACCCTCCCTGTACCGCTCCCCCCTCACCCCCCCCCCCCTCTGCGACGCCGGAACGACTGCATGTTAATAATATAAAACAGCTTGGCCGCCTGACTTAGCCATCAGAAGATCAACACATGGAGGAAGTCTTAGGATTTACGACATCATAAATCACGGGTTATCAGTTTATTGATCTATATTATTCGTATAAAACCTGAGGTTAAAATCCCTCATTCCATTCTCTCGTTTCCCGAAGGAATACGGAGCGAAGTGGAAAGGAAAAGAGAAGGAGCGATGAAAAATTATGTGTATATATACATATATATATATTATATATATATTCATATATATGTATATATATGTATTTGTATACATATATATGTCTATACATACACACGCACACGTATATATATATATATATATATATATATATATATATACATATACACATACATGTGTGTGTATGCAACCATACAAACACAAAC
>NC_061833.1:14192862-14197862 GCF_019202785.1 Penaeus chinensis
TACTGTTCTTTCTTTTCTTTGAATCACTTATCTCTGTCTCTCTTTCTTCGTATTCACATATTTTTATTCAGTTTTCTTTCTCCAGTCCTTCGTTCCCCCCACCCACCCCATCTCATTTTTCCTCTAAATATATAATCCCCTGTTACTCTCTGTCTCTGTCTCTGTCTCTGTCTGTCTGTCTGTCTCTCTCTCTCTCTCTCTCTCTCTCTCTCTCTCTCTCTCTCTCTCTCTCTCTCTCTCTCTCTCTCTCTCTCTCTCTCTCTCTCTCTCATTCCGTCTCTCTCTCTCTCTCTCATTCCGCCTCTCTCTCTCTCTCTCTCATTCCGTCTCTCTCTCTCTCTCTCTCTCTCTCTCTCTCTCTCTCTCTCTCTCTCTCTCTCTCTCTCTCTCTCTCTCTCTCTCTCTCTCTCTCTCTTCTCTCTCTCATTCCGTCTCTCTCTCTCTCTCTCTCTCCGTTTTGTCTTCCACCCCATATTTTTCTCTTTTCTCCATGAATACAATCTTTTATCTCTCTCTCTCTCCAATCTTTCGAACTATTCCATATCTCTTCTTTCTCTCCATTCTTTCATCTCGCCACTCCAATCGGTTCTCTGTTTTCTTTCATATAAATACAATCGTCTACAATTCGTGTTTCCTCCCCATCTCTATCTCCCTCTTTTCCTATGTCATCTTTCGTTTCTCCCTTTCCAACTTTTCGTCTTCTCTTCTCACCTCTATCTCCCTCATTCTCTCTAATATACAAGTCGTTTCTCTTTCCCTCTTTTCGTTTTCCCTCCCCACGTCTTTCTCCCTCATTCTCCACCTTTTCCTCCTCCCTCCCCATCCTTTCTCTCCCTCACTCTCTCAAAATCCACCTTGTTCTTAACCTTTTCGTTCTCCCTCCCCACCTCTTTCTCCCTCATTCTCCACCTTTTCCTCCTCCCTCCCCATCTTTCTCTCCCTCACTCTCTCTACATCCACCTTGTTCTTAACCCTTTCGTTCTCCCTCCCCACCTCTTTCTCCCCCATTCTCCGCCACCAGTGACTCATCCCCGACGAAGCTGAGTCATCGTCCCGTAGATGCCCTGACGGAGGGCGACACGGCAGGCGACCCCCGTTCCCCCGACAAGAATTCCGGAATCTTCTGGAATTGGCGAAGAGAACGAGGCCGCTGGTGCAAATACCTGACCTTGCACTCGGGTTTTTTATGGTTTCCTTCTCACTAAAACTGACCGCTGAGATCTTTTTTTTTTTTTTCCTTTTTCTATATATGACTTATTCCTAGAAGACTCCTTTGGTTAGCTGAGGGAGGGAGGTTTATCTTGAGAATTTGTTGATTTCCGTTGGCTTGTTTCTTCTTTTTAAAAATTCAAAGGCATAGCTTAATGTTAGGCTATCATCTTCGCCACCTGGTGATTAATACAGCTTACTCTTTATGTAAATAAAATATAAACTTTGTGGATTATTACGATTTACAATACATTTTGGAGAAAACACTCAAATATTACGATCTACATCGCTTGTTCCGTTGTCACTTAGAAGAAAACGACAGTACCATAAGGGGATACTATCTTAATCATCCTGTGTCTCCCTTTCTCTTCACCAAATTCTACATTTCAACCAAACCGATATTCCTATTCACTTACCGAGCAGATTTTACTTACAGATTTTACTCGCTGATCAGATTGTCACAATCACAATCATCCGTAACAGCGGAGACGAAAGTCAAAATCTCACGAATTCTCCGCCGCAAAGAAAACGGGCCTCTTCTTCCTCTTCTTCTTCCCGCCATTAATTATAATCTGGAGATTCAAATCCATTTCCCGGTGATTAATCTGCGACTCCCTCACGACTCCAGAGAATTAATTACGCGTCTGGATAAATTTGGCAAGTCAGCAACTGGGTTTTAATTATGACATTATCTCATGATCGGGGACTGACATGATGGAGAGTGCCCCGAGAATATGCTAATTAAAATGTACCCCGAGTCAAAGTGGGGTCGTTTGCGGTATGAGAGGGGGTGGGGGTGGTGTCCCCCTCCCCTCTCCTCCCCGCCCCTCATTCCTCTCCCCTCCTTCTCTTCTCCCAGTCCTTCCCCATTCCCTCCTACTCCTCCTCCTCCTCTCCTCCTCCTCCTCCTCCTCCTCCTCCCCCTCCCCCTCCTCCTCCTCCTCTCCTCCTCCTCCTCCTCCTCCTCCTCCTCCTCCTCCCCCTCCTCTCTCTCCTCCTCCTCCTCCTCCTCCTCCTCCTCCTCCTCCTCCTCCTCCTCCTCCTCCTCCTCCTCCTCCTCCTCCACCCATTTCCCCTGCCTCCCCGCCCTCCCCGCCCCTCCCCTCTCCCCACCACGCCCCCTTCTCCTCCCCCCTCCTCCCTCCCCCCCTCCATCCGCCTTCAGCCTTTGCTTTCTCTCCTTAATTATCTCAAAATACCTTTTGATTAAAGCTAGGAAGGAAAAAAAGAAAAGAGAGAGAGAGAGAGAGAGAGAGAGAGAGAGAGAGAGAGAGAGAGAGAGAGAGAGAGAGAGAGAGAGAGAGAGAGAGAGAAGAGAGAGAGTATAAAATCGAAAGAAAGGGGGTGGGGGTTAGAACACGAAAAAAAGGAGAAAGAAAAGTGATGAAGATAAAGTTGAGGATGAGGAGAGTCGCAAAAGGGAGGGGTGGGGATAATGAATAAAAAATTAAAACGAAGAGAAAGAAAGAATTCCTCCCCTTTAATTTCCATAATCAAGATCGCACAATCCTTTTCCCATTTCTTTCTATTTTTCAAAAAAATAATTTTAGGTTTTTTTTAGTTTTTTCCCCTTCTTTTTCTCTGTCTGTCTCTCTCTCTCTCTTTCTCTCTCTCTCTCTCTCTCTCTCTCTCTCTCTCTCTCTCTCTCTCTCTCTCTCTCTCTCTCTCTCTCTCTCTCTCTCTCTCTCTCTCTCTCTCTCTCTCTCTCTCTCTCTCTCTCTCTCTCTCTCTCTCTCTCTCTCTCTCTCTCTCTCTATCTCTCTCTCTCTCTCTCCTAAAGGAAAAAAAGGGGGAGGTGAGAAGTGGGATAAGATAAAAGAAGAAAAGAAAAATACAAAATAAAATTTACAAAATAAATAGAGAAATTGAAACTGAAGTTCAACTTACCTACGCAACAGGAGAGAGAAAAAGTAGGAAAGAGAAAACTAAAATAATAATAATAATAATAATAATGATAATGATACAAATAGTAAAAACAATAATGATAAATAATAATAAACGAAAAGAATCCGACAGAAACGGAAATAAAACCAAACCCTTACGTTTTAATTTCCATAATTAAAAGCCCGCCGCTGCAGCATCACGCGCGGCCGACGCATCCCAAGGAATGACTCGGAAGCTGCCGCGTCTCAGCCTCCAGTAGGACTTATTGTTCACAGGATCGTTCAAAATGTGATCATGACAGCCTCCTGACCTTTCGCTGAACTTCTGCTGGCATCGATTCACCGCCTGACGAGGTGGGAACACTTTATCTTGCCGCGAAGAGGGGAGGGTTAGCGGCCCTCTGCGGTCCTCTTTTTTGGGATATATATGTATGCTTTTTTTTTAAATATTTTTTTTCTTGTTCTTTTTTTTTATTTTTTATTTTTTTATTCGTATACGCGAGGACCCCCCCCCCAAAAATGTCTTTATATTTGTTTAGATATTTTATTTTTGATTTTCATTGTTATTTATATTAAGTGAAGGAAATATTATTTTTTGATGATGATGATGATGATGATGATGATGATGATGATGATGATGATGATGATGATGATGATGATGATGATGATGATGATGATAAGAAATAACAATAATAATGATGGTAATAACAATGATAATAATAATATAAACAAACGATAAAAATAACAATAGTAATAACAACAACAGTAATTAAAATAAGAGGAAATAATAAAGAAAAAAGTCAAACATTTAATTAATCCATAATTATTTTCCCTAACCATAAACGAAAAAAAAAAAATATGAAAAAGAAAAGATACAAAATAGTAATAATGATAATAAGAAGCAGAAGATAGATATTAATAAGAAAGAAAAGGAGAAGAAAAAGAAAACGAGGAAGATGTGAAGAGAGAGAGAGAGAGAGAAAGAGAGAGAGAGATAGAGATAGAGATAGAGAGAGAGAGAGAGAGAGAGAGAGAAGAGAGAGAGAGAGAGAGAGAGAGAGAGAGAGAGAGAGAGAGAGAGAGAGAGAGAGAGAGAGAGGAATCAGAAGCAGATTCCCCCTCCCTCACCCCCCCCCCCCTCACCATTGCACACAAAAAAGTATGCAAGACACGAGTTAAGTTTGGGGTCAAAACAAGGTCAAATCTCTCTTTGTCTCTTCCTCCTCCTCCGCCCACTCTCTCTTCGCTCCTTTTCCACCTCTTCTCCCCGTCTCCCTTTTACTCTCCTTCCAGTTATTCTCTTTCTTTGTCCCTCCATCTCTTTTTCGTTCTCTCCCTATCCCTCTCCTTCTGCTCTCTTTCTCTCCTCTTCTTTCTTTTTCTCTCTCTCCCTTTCCCCCTTTTCCTCCATGTCCATTTGCCTCCTTCCCTCTTCTCTCTCGCTCTTTATTCTTCTCTCCCACTCCCCCTTTTCCATATCCCTCCCTCTTCCCCTCTTCTTCCTTTTGACTCCCTCCACCTTCTCCTCTCTCGCCTTCCATCTCATTCTCTCTCCCTTCTCTCTCTCCCCCTCTCTCTCCTTTTTTATCTGCTCTCCTCTCTCTTAATCTCTCTCTTTTTCGTTCTCTCCCTATCCCTCTCCTTATGCTCTCTTTCTCTCCTCTTCTTTCTTTTTCTCTCTCTCCCTTTCCCCCTTTTCCTCCATGTCCATTTGCCTCCTTCCCTCTTCTCTCTCGCTCTTTATTCTTCTCTCCCACTCCCCCTTTTCCATATCCCTCCCTCTTCCCCTCTTCTTCCTTTTGACTCCCTCCACCTTCTCCTCTCTCGCCTTCCATCTCATTCTCTCTCCCTTCTCTCTCTCCCCCTCTCTCTCTTTTTTTATCTGCTCTCCTCTCTCTTAATCTCTCT
>NC_061833.1:14200362-14205362 GCF_019202785.1 Penaeus chinensis
TCTCTCTCTCTCTCTCTCTCTCTCTCTCTCTCTCTCTCTCTCTATATATATATATATATATATATACATTTTTTTTTGGAGGGGGGCGGGGGGGGGGCATAATACCTATCACGTAAGTTTGCATAAACATACATATACACGAGCACATATACACACATTATGTATACGCCCACACGCCTGTCCATTTCTCCGATGAAAAAATACCAATTCCGTTGTTTGAACAGTAATAAGTGTTCTTGTTGGATCGTTCCTCGTTTTGACGCTGACAAAACAAAAATATATTGTTAGTTTACATTATTGATTCCGTTTTATCCGGAACGTATGTTAGGCCTAAATGTTCCCTCCAAACATACAGATAGATAGATAGATAGAGAAATGTATATATATAGATGAATGAATGAATGAACAATTGAATAAATAAAACAAATATATGAATAAACATATGAGCCAATAAAACAGACAAACAAACGAACGAACATCATGTATAAACAAATAATTGAATATAGATATAAGCAAATACATAAATATAGAGATAAATAAATGTATGTATACATATATATACATATATATATATATATATATATATATATATATATATATATATATATATAAATGAGTACGACTACTTTCATCCACCCATATGCACATTTACAGACTGGCTTCGCGGAGAGCGCGACGGCCCCATCTGTCTTCCCGCTCCATAAATATTTGCAGAACTCGTTTCCTCATCAAGCCGCATCCAGCGCCTGTGGAAACTGGTCCATATATCCAAGATACTCCTAAAGGGCTCCGCCTCCGGGCTTACAACGGACTACCGCCGCGTCAGATATGTAAGGCCTTAACGCCCCTCTCGATTAGGTCTTCGTAGCATCCAATCTGCGGATCCCGTTTGGCGCTAAAAGCCCCGTTTTCTCCTTTGTTCTGGAGTTTTGTTTGTTTGTTTGTATGTTTCTGTTTCTTTCTCCTTTCTTTGTGTTTTTGTTCTCTTTCTCTTCCCTTTTTCCCTTCATTTTGTATGTTTGCCTCTTTTTTCTTTCTCATCTATATTCGTTCTTTCGCCCTCTGCCAGTAACCCATCAGCCACCCTCCCTCCTTCCTCTCTCTTTCCTCCTTCCCTCATTGCTTCTCTCTCCCTCTCTACTTCCCTCCCTCCCTCCCATCCCTCTCTCTCCCTCCCTCCATTCCTATTTTCTCTTTCTCGAGTCGGTTTGTCGCCGCTTTCGGAAAACCAAAGAAGGTCGGTCGGGCGGGCGGGTGGGCGGGGCTAAGCGGCAAGTCCCAATGCATCGCCAATAACGGCCGGGGAATAAGGCCATAAAGTTCATCTCGGAGACACCCGGAGGAACTTGAGTGCTGTTGCTCGGGATTGTGATCGTGGCGAGGAAGAGGAGGGGGGACGAGGGGAGGGCGTGGGGAGGGGAGGGGAGGCAAGGGCGGGGAGTGAGGGGATGGAGAGGAGACCAGTTAAACAGATGCCGCTGGCACCTTTATATGTATGGGCTATCACATATACACTACATCATATATATATTTATACACACACACGCACACACACATACACGCACACACACACACACACACACACACACACACACACACATATATACATGTATATATACACATAAATGTGTACATGATCACACTCACACGCAAACACACGCACGGAAGAGAGAGGTGGAGATTTAGAAATAGACATGGATAGAGACAGACAGATAACAATCAGAAATAGAGAACGACGGAAAAAATAAAAGACAAAGCAAGGAAAGAGAAAGGAAGAGAATCAGAGAGAAAAACGGTATAATAAATGAAGAACAGACGAAGGGTGACATTCAGCCGAAATCCGGTATCCCACATATCAGGTAAATGTTAAAGTTGCCTGTATATAGTTTTCACTGTAATGTTATCGCTATAATACGCAAACGTTTGCAGGGAGATCTGGATTTGAAATAACAAGTGCTGGTAACGTCAGGTATGCAGATCAAACCTTTTTTTTTTTTTCTGAGGGGGAGGGGGGGTGGAGCGTGTGTGGGGGGGGGGGGGGGGGCGGACGGATGAAGCGAACATTCGAGAAAAGCGTTGTTCCTAACATTTTTTTTTTTTTTTGGGGGGGGGGGAGGTGGGTGTTATATATATTCTTAAAAAAAAATATATATATATGTTCTAGACGAAGCCACGTTGGAGTAATTGGAAATGACTACATTGACAAAACCTAATGCATTTGTGCATAATAACACACGCCCACAGAACATTCGTGCTAAATAACACACGCCCACAGAACATTCGTGCTAAATAACACACTCCCACAGAACATTCGTGCTAAATAACACACGCCCACAGAACATTCGTGCTAAATAACACACGCCCACAGAACATTCGTGCTAAATAACACACGCCCACAGTACCATTCGTGCTAAATAACACACGCCCACAGAACATTCGTGCTAAATAACACACGCCCACAGAACATTCGTGCTAAATAACACACGCCCACAGAATATTCGTGCTAAATAACACACGCCCACAGAACATTCGTGCTAAATAACACACTCCCACAGAACATTCGTGCTAAATAACACACTCCCACAGAACATTCGTGCTAAATAACACACGCCCACAGAACATTCGTGCTATGTAACACAGATCCACAGTAATATAACTGCAAAATAACACGGCCGCAAGAACATACGTGTGTTAAAAAGGGTCCACGGCACAGAACTGCTTGGACAGACAAATTAAGTAGATGAAAAATGAGATGCAATTACTGGACTGAAATGCAGATTAAACACTAATGGTATTCGATTCCATACACTCTTTATCAGTGGATTCAGAAAGGTAATGGAGTTAATTGGATACCATTCATCAATGGCTGTTTTATGTGTATGAATACCAGACTGTCTGTCGGCGTGGAATGTATACGTGGGGTAGATTTGTGAACAGATATATATATATATACAGGAAGCACTCACAGTGTAAACTGGAAATGTGTGTGTGTATGTGTGTGTGTGTGTGTGTGTGTGTGTGTGTGTGTGTGTGTGTGTGTGTGTGTGTGTGTGTGTGTGTGTGTGTGGTAGTTTGTGTGTGTGTGTGTGCGTCTGTGTGTGTGTGCGCGCGCGCGCGTGCATGCATGTGCGTGTACATGGGCTAAAGCGCGCGCCTTTCCCCCTCATGTTTACGTATTCGCGCGCGTGTGGGGGCGCATACAAACCCCAGAACAAAGAAGTCCTTACACTTAGCCTTAAAAAAAATCTAAAAATCCAAAAAACAAAAACACAAACATAAAAACCCCCACGAAAACGTCAGCGCTGACGAGACCAGCGAAGAGAATTTGTATTCGTGTCAGCCGAAGTCCGTCACGCTGCTGCCTTTGTTCAGCCGGGTTTTGTGTATTCGAAAATATTTGAAAGCCGAGTTTATAGACGAGTAAAGTGGAGAATTCGTTTGTCTATCGGTTTCGAATGTAAGAAAATGTGTTTGATGGGGTTGGGGAATATGCGGGATTCTGCGCAACGTGGCTCGTCTTTGTCTTTTTTTTTTATCTGTTATGAAAAAGAATAATAAGTTAAAAGGTTTAACTGTAAATCTTTATTTAATTTTATCTGTTTTGATATAAGATCAATTATGATATGAACAGTTATACTACATACGTTTTGTTCCAGTTTACATAAATAAAAATACGTACACACGTACACTGAAGGCCACACCACATACAGACAAACACAAAGAGACGCACTCATAATAGAGATATTTGGACAAATACCTTCACTTTATATTAAACAAAATTAAATTAACGCAAATTGCAATATGAGGCTTAGTTTCCCTTTAATTAGTTCATCCTTGATTGTGATTCCTGTTTATTAACTGAATACCTGACGTACCTCATATATATTTATATAAATATAAATACTTTATATAAATATCTATCTGCCTACTTGCGCGTGCGTGCTTGCCTGTTTGTATGTGTCTGTCTGTCTGTCACCCCCCTCAGTATTTAAGTGTGCGTGTATGCGCGCGTGTTTAAATGTGTTTATATATATATGTGTGTGAGTGTGTGTGTGTGTGTGTGTGTGTGTGTGTGTGTGTGTGTGTGTGTGTGTGTGTGTGTGTGTGTGTGTGTGTGTGTGTGTGTGTGTGTGTGTGTGTGTGTGTGTGTGTGTGTGTGTGTGTGTGTGTGTGAGTGAGTGAGTGTGTGTGTGTGTGTGTGTGTGTGTGTGTGTGTGTGTGTGTGTGTGTGTGTGTGTGTGTGTGTGTGTGTGTGTGTGTGTGTGTGTGTGTGTGTGTGTGTGTGTGTGTGTGTGTGTGTATCTGCAACTCTCTCTCTCTTTATCACCCTCTTCCTCTTTTTCCTTTTCTTTCAACCGCCACTCTCTGTCTCCCTCTCCTCCCTCTCCCCAGTCTTATTATCTTTTCATTCCTCAAGCTAATCCTCTCCCACTGTCACATTCTTATTGTCTCCCTCCTACTTCCTCCTTTACCAACCTTCCTTTTCCGCATCATTTAGCACCCCCTTCCTCACCCCCCCCCCCCTTACCTTCTTGCCGTGCAGCTGGCTTGAGAAAATATCTCCGAACGTGCTGGGGTTCTTAAGGTCCTTCCCCCCTCCCCTACTCTTCCCTTACCTCCCCCACCCCTCCCCCTATCTTGCCTTTCCCTCCCCCCTCTCGGATCTCCTCTTTTCCCCTTTCTTTTTCTTCTTTTCTTCTCTGTAACTCTTTTACTTATCTCCTCTCGCCTTTCTTGAAATTCCGCTTCCTCTGTCATCTCTTTTTCCCTCCCTCTCCACTTCTTCCTCTTCCCCTTTATCCTCCCTCCTCTGTAACTCCCCCTTCCCCCCTTCCCCACTTACCTCTTCCCACTTCTTTTTAATCTTCTTCTTTTCTCTCTCCCCCCCCCCCCCTCTTCTTCCCTGTAGTCGGCCTCCTCTCGTCTCCTTTTCCCCTTTTCCTTTGTAACCTCCCTCCCCCCTCCCCACCTCCTCCTCCTCATCGGACCCCCCCTCCCAA
>NC_061833.1:14207862-14220362 GCF_019202785.1 Penaeus chinensis
TCCTCCTCCTCTTCCTCCTCCCCATCACCATCATCACCATCACCATCATCATCATCACCATCATCACGATCCCTGTCACAATCACCGCCCCAATCACAATCCCAATAAAAAATATCTTGCCAATATCTCCCAAAGAGATTCCATCTACATTTACCCGCCAGAGCTCTTCGTCCCGAGGTTGTAGCCAATCGTTAATCTCTCCTTTATCTCCCTTACTAACCGTTTCTCTCTCCCTCCATTTATCTGTCTATTCGTCATTCCCTTTCTCTCTCAGAGCTACTCAACTGGGGGCCCACGATCCGAAGCCGGACCAGAGGAGCGAAGGATAATTAAATAAAATGTTCCTGGCGATGGATTCTTGAAAGTATTTCCTCGAGCGAATATGATAAGAATTAAAATCAATAAAAATCATATAGGAACACTGTGGAGTACTCAGATTGGTGGTTTTCTTTTCATGATTGCATGTCAAATATTTATCCGGACCTCTGCATATATTGGAACTTGTCTAAGTGGACTTTTGCTCATAATAGTTGAGTAGCCTTGCTCTACACCGCTCCCGAGGCCTAGCTGTCTGTTCTCTCTCCCTCTATCTGTCTATACCTCTCTTTCTCCCTCCATTTATCAACCACATTCTCTCTCCCTCACTCTATCTATTTATCGCTTTCTCTCTCCCTCAGTTTTTCAACCACATTCTCTCTCCTTCACTCTATTCATCCTTTTCTCTCTCCCTCACTCTATCTATTTATCGCTTTCTCTCTCCCTCAGTTTTTTCAACCACATTCTCTCTCCTTCACTCTATTTATCCCTTTCTCTCTCCCTCCATCAATCTATTCCTTTCTCTCTCCCTCCATTTATTCACCCCTTTCTTTCTCTCTCCATCTAGCTATCCCTTCATCTATCTATCCCTTTCTCTCTCCCTCCATTTATCTACCCTTTTCTTTCTCTCTCCATTTATCTACCCTTTTCTTTCTCTCTCCATCTCGCTATCCCTTCATCTATCTATTCCTTTCTCTCTCCTTCCATTTATCTACCCCTTTCTCTTCATTCCTTCATTTATCTACCTATCCCTTTCTCTCTCCTTCCATTTATCTACCCCTTTCTCTCCCTCCCCTTCCTGCGCCCTTGACAGCTCTTGTTCGCGCGTCACAAATAACGAAACTCTTTTTGGATACGTTTTCTAAATTCCTTTTATCCATTTTCATTTATCGTTTATCATGTGTGCTTCAACTATTTTCCATATCTTTATTCCTTAGTTATGTTTGCTGTCTGTCTGTCTGCCTGTCGGTCTGCGTCTGTGTCTCTATTCTTTCCTCTCTTCATTAATTATTCAAATTTTTCCTTCGCCCTCCATTTAACTCATATCATCTATCTATATTTTTCTATCAATCGATCCATCTATCTAGCCCTTTTAATCAACCATTCCATCTATCTATATCTTTCTATCAACCAGTCTATCTATCTGTCTATCTATTTCTTTTAACCGATCTTTTTATCAGCCATTCGATCTATCTACCTCTTTCTTGCAACCAATCTATCTATCTATCTATTTCTTTTAACCGATCCATCTATGTGCCTCTTTTTATCAACTGATCCATCTATTTACCTCTTTCTATGAACCAGTCTATCTATCTATCTATTTCTTTTAACCGATCCATCTATCTGCCTCCTTCTATCAACCGATCCATCTATATACCTCTTATATACCTCGATGTATCTACCTCTTTGTATCAAGCCACTCTCTTTTTCCCTCCTGCTTAAGGCCATATCTTTAGGCTACTGGAGATAATGGAGGGCCTGTTTGTGTGGCACTCTGGCATCGGTCACCCTCACATTCCCTGCTGATAGATGGCACTGGGGCACCTTTTTCTATCATGCGTCACTCCTAGCCCGCCCTCAGCCTGTAGTATTTTCTCTCGCTCTCTCTCTCTCTTTCTCTCCCCTTCTCTTTTTCTTTCTCTTTCTCTTTCTCGCTCTCTCTCTCTCTTCCTGAACTCTCAACCTGTATTTCCTCTCGCTTTCGATGTCTTGCTCTCGTGCTCTCTCTCTCTCTCTCTCTCTCTCTCTCTCTCTCTCTCTCTCTCTCTCTCTCTCTCTCTCTCTCTCTCTCTCTCTCTCTCTCTCTCTCTCTCTCTCTCTGTCTCCTTATCTCCTCTTTTTCTCACTCTCTCTCTCTCTCTCTCTCTCTAACTTTCTTTTATGGTTTGACGAAGTATACGGACGAGATGCTTTACGTTCTTGTGTTATATACTGTTATATATATTTTGCTATGTTTTTGTTCGTATTTTTGTTTTGCTTGTGTTTACTTGCTCTTTGTCTATTTTCCTTTTTTTTTTTTTTTTGTTAGTTGGTTTGATTACATTTCCTTACTTTTCCTTTTTTTTTTTTTTTTTTTTTTTTCTTCACTGGCTTTTTTAAACATTCTCAGTATTCGCTTCATATAACTTAATTAATTGCCTCTAATCAACAACTCCCATCGGCTCCATCACCTCTTCTCTCCCCCCCACCCACTGCCCACCACCCACCCTCCCCCAGCCCTTCCGACCACCCACCCTCCTCCCGCCCACCGCCCATACCCTCCTTCTCGCCCACAGACCCACCCCCTCCCCGTCCTTCCCACCAGCCACCCTCCTCCCGCCCACCGCCCATATCCTCCTTCCCGCCCACAGACCCACCCCCTCCCCGTCCTTCCCACCAGCCACCCTCCTCCCGCCCACCGCCCATACCCTCCTTCCCGCCCACAGACCCACCCCCTCCCCGTCCTTCCCACCAGCCACCCTCCTCCCGCCCACCGCCCATACCCTCCTTCCCGCCCACAGACCCATCACCCTCCCCGTCCTTCCCACCACCCACCCTCCCCCCGCCCACCGCCCATACCCTCCTTCCCGGCCACCACCTTCCCGCCCTCCCGCCCTTCCCGCCCACACTTTCCCCCCGCCCACCGCCCATACCCTCCTTCCCGGCCTCCCGCCCTTCCCGCCCACACTTTCCTTACCTCGAGCGAGTTCGCCAGCGAGTGACGAGGGCAAGTAAATCTCTCATTACGAGTCATTATCGCAATTACCAATAATGGCGAGGCTTGATAGCTTTATTGCGGACAAAATGGGATTGATTAGTAGAGCATTCGGACGGATCCGCCCATGCCTTGTCTGGGAGGGTGAGGGAGTGGGTGGGGGAGAGGGAGGGAGAGAAGAGAGAAGAGAGAAGAGAGAAGAGAAACAGAGAGCCTAAGAGAAGAGTGACAGAGAGAAGAGTGACAGGGAGAAGCGAAACAGAGAGAAGAGAGAGAGAAGAAAGAGAGAAGGGAGAGAAAAGAAAAAAAATGAGAAAGAGGAGAGAAAGATGAGAGATAGAGAAGAGACAAAGAAAGAAGCAAAAGAGAAAAAAGAAAGAGGCAATAAACAATCGTACAAGCCAAACAAATAAACATACAAAACACAAATACACCAATAATTAAAAGAAAAAGCATAAAAGAAAGATAACGAGAAAGAGAGAGATAAAAAAAAAATATGAGTGGACATTTACTATTGTCTCCCATCGCAAGAACCATTTTCTTTCTTAATGCGCTCTGGGACCGGGCCGGACCGAACAAAGTCCCTGATAACACATAACAAAGCAGATAAATGTAAAAATAAATATAAATATACACTTTCGGTAAATATACACTTTCGGTAGATTTAAACGTTTAGTAACTGAACTCTTAGCAGATATAAACATAAGGTATATGTGAACTCGTGGTCGATATTAACGTTAGGTAAATATAAACTCAAGGTAGATTTAAACGTTTAGTAACTGAACTCTTGGCAGATATAAATATTAGGCAAATACAATCTCAAAGTAGGTATAAACATTAATTAAAATAATTCTTGGTAGATTTAAACAATACGTGAACATAAACTCTAGGTTGACATAAACTCTAGGCAGGCATAAACTTTAGGAGTATATATAAACATTAGGTGGCTTTGATGCTGTGTTTTTTTTTGGCTTAATAATGGGCCGGTGGTTTCGTGATTAGTCTTAATGTTTGTTTTTTGTTATGCGACTGGATAGCGCTTTTCTCATTAGAGGAAGGTGATGGAGATAATGACTAAGCAAAGGGAGACAGGGATTGGGAAAAGTTGGGGAAAAATAGAGATGCAGTGGTATGTATATACGTTTGTGTGTGTGTGTGTGTGTGTGTGTGTGTGTGTGTGTGTGTGTGTGTGTGTGTGTGTGTGTGTGTGTGTGTGTGTGTGTGTGTGTGTGTGTGTGTGTGTGTGTGTGTGTGTGTATGTGTGTGTGTGTGTGTGTGTTTTGATAGATAAATAGATAGATACACAGATACACACACACACACATATATACACACACATATACATATATACATGTATATATATATATATACATATACATATACATATATACATGTATATATAAATATAAATATATATATATACATTTATATATACACACATATCTATATACATACATATATACATATACATATACATATACATACACACACACACACACACACACACACACACACACACACACACACACACACACACACACACACACACACTCCCGCAACACACGCGAGGGCGGACGAGCGAAGCGAAAGAAGGAGAGCGAGAGAACGAGAGAAATGAACAGAAAAACAAGTCGAGAGATTGAAAGGAGGTTTGCGAGTTAATGGAATGTAAGAAGTTTGATGGATGGCCTTCGCCCGCGCTGCGTAACACGATGATATCTCCCATTCACGCTCCTTGGGCTGATAAACACGCGAATTATTGTTTTGTCCAGATGTTTTCTTTTGTTTTATTGTTTTCATCGACGAGATAAAGAAAAAAATATATATATTCTCAGAATTCTCATCATCATCGTCATCATCGTCATCGTCATCGTCATCATTAAAATTATTGTTGTGGATGCTCGTATTAGTATTACTATTTTTTATTTTTTCTACAGTCGTGGCTTTAGATAAAGTCTGTGTTGATATACTTTATATTTCATATTCCGTTATCACATTTTGCAAACTACAGTACTACGCACCGAATATGGACTAATCAAAAGCAAATCACACACATATCTTAAACGTAAATATATCACATACATACACCATATTCACGTCATTACGCAAATTTATACGAAATACGAAATATACGCATAATACAATACATAGTAACTCACATTCCAACTGTTATGCTAAATATCTATTGACTAAACATGTATTGACTCGCGTGATGTAATAATTAGCAATTACATAAAGCATTAAGTGACTATTGTATAAATGATTGAAAATTAATTACCTTTTAACATAAATGGTTTATTAACAGGTGCTTGAATTGTCTATAAAGGATTGAAGAGCATTCAGCGTTCATTATAAAGATGAAATGACATTATGAATCACATCGTTATGCTTTTCATCTTTAGCTTGTTATTAATTCATTGAGGAAAAAAAGGGTTAGAAAAAAGTGAAAAACCAATAAAGAGGAAAGATAAGGAAGGTAAAGAGGGAAAAAGAGTGAAAGAAAGAGAGAAAGAGAGAAAGAAAGAAAGGAAGAAAGAAAGAAAGGGAGAAAGGGAGTAAGAGAGAAAAAAGAAGGAGGAGGAGGAGGAGGAGAAAGAGGGGGAGAAGCAGGAGGAGGAGTAGGACGAGGAGAAGGAGGTGTAGGAGAGGAGGAGGAGGAGGAGGAGGAGTAGGAGGAGGAGGTGTAGGAGAGTAGGAGGAGGAGGAGGAGGAGGAGGAGGAGGAGGAGGAGGTGTAGGAGGAGGAGGAGGAGGAGGAGGAGGAGGAGGAGGAGGAGGAGAGACGAATAATAAAATCTAAAAAAATTATCTCAGATCCACAGCATAATATCACAAGCACGGAAAGAGCAAAGCGCCAGCCAGCGAGTGCGTAGGGCGTTAGAGAACAAGTGTCTATATGCAAATCAGTTTATTTATCACGCTCAAGGAATGTTTCAGCAGCCTCTCCAGCAGAAGTAATTGCGAGAGAGACGATGCGTTGTAAGGAAGATGAGTTTCAGCGAGAGGGAGAGATGGAATCTGTCTGAATTTCTAGCTCAGGAGGAGGAGGTAGTGGTTGGGGGGGAAAGAGGGAGGGATGGGGGGGTAAAGGAGGGAGGGAGGGGGGTGAAAGAGGGAGGAGGGAGGGCAAAAGAGCCGAAAGGGAAGGAGGGGGGGGGGGGGGGGGCAAGCCGAGCGTTCATGGCGTCCAGGTAAAAAAAAAAAAAAGTTTTAGTACCATTAGTTCATGACGGGGAGGCTGGGACGCTGGTATTGATTGGGGGATACTCGATGGGGGGGGGGGGGGTGAGGGGGAAGGGGTTAAGAGCGCCTATATCTACGGATAGATCTGGAGTGAGATCTGGAGTTCTGTCTATAATGATTAGACTTATCACTGGCTCTTTGTCTGTCTGGCTGTCTGTCTGTGTATGAATTTCTCTATGGGTTTGATTTCTTTCTTTCTGTGTGTGTGTGTGTGTGTGTGTGTGTGTGTGTGTGTGTGTGTGTGTGTCCGTCCATCCGTCCGTCTATCTGTCCAGCTATCTATCTATCTATCTATCTATCTATCTTTTTATCTATTTACCTATCTATCTATCTATGTACCTATCGATCTATCTATCTATCCATCCCTACACGCAAACAAATTTATGTGTACGTCTACAGACAGCACATGCCCGAGCGCGCGCGTGTCGGTGCGCCCGTGACATCAAAATGAAATAGTTTCCCGACCCTCTGGCCTCATGTCTTGGGAGCCGCCGCGTCTGATCCAATCCATGTCCGACTTCGTTCCTCAGCAGATATCGTCATCACACACAAAACGAAGAAGCCGCGGAGAAGAGAGACTTTCCTAAGGAGGCGACATAAAATGGTCTCCCACGCAGCGCCTCCGCCTAGACCGCTGGAATCTCCTTTTGAAATTCCTTCATTACTCGGACTCCTGCGCGGGGTCGTCCTGCCTGCATTGGCCATCCTACATGGCCCGTCCTGCCTGCATGGCCCATCCTACGTGGACCGTCCTGCCTGCATGGCCCATCCTACATGGCCCGTCCTGCCTGCATGGCCCATCCTACATGGCCCGTCCTGCCTGCATGGCCCATCCTACGAGGCCCTTCCTGCCTGCATGGCACGTCCTGCATGGCCCGTCCTGCATGACCTGTCCTGCATGACTCGTCCTACATAGCGTCTTGCATGGCACGTCCTTCGTGGGTCGTCCTGCATGGCCTTCGCTCCCGCACGGCTGACACGGTCACTGCTAAAGATTACTGCTAAAGATTACACGAATGCGGGTCTGTGTGACGCTCTCTCTTTCTCTCTTTTTTGTTCCCCTTTATCTTGTTTTTGTTTTCCTCTTTTTTTTCTTCCTGTCCTTCCCCGCTTTACTCACCCCCTTTTTCCTCCCTCTCGTTCCCATACTCTTCCTCCCCCTGTGCCTCCTCTTACTCATTCCTCTTTTTCCTCCTCCTGCCTCTCCTGCCTCTCCTCTCTCCTCCCTCCTCCCTCCTCCCTCCTCCCTCCTCCCTCCTCCCCCTCCCCATCCTCCTCCATCTCCCTCTCCTCCTTTACCTCCTATCCTCCTTCTTCCTCCACCTCCTCCTCCTCCCTCCTTCATTTCCCGACTCCACCTACCCCTTCCTCCTCTTTTTCCTCCACCTCCATCTGCCCCTCCTCTGGATCCCCTTGCACCCACCTTTTACTTCTACCTGCTCATTCCCCCTCCCCTTTATCCCACTCCTTCTCCTCCACCTCCCCCTCCCTCTCCTCCTCCATCTCCTTCTCCTCCTCCCCCTCCCTCTCCTCCTCCCCCTCCCTCTCCTCCTCCATCTACCTCTCCTCCTCCCCCTCCCTCTCCTCCTCCATCTCCTTCTCCTCCTCCCCCTCCCTCTCCTCCTCCATCTCCTTCTCCTCCTCCCCCTCCCTCTCCTCCTCCATCTCCTTCTCCTCCTCCCCCTCCCTCTCCTCCTCCATCTCCCTCTCCTCCTCCATCTCCCTCTCCTCCTCCATCTCCCTCTCCTCCTCCATCTCCTTCTCCTCCTCCCCCTCCCTCTCCTCCTCCCCCTCCCTCTCCTCCTCCTCCTCCTCCTCCCCCTCCCTCTCCTCCTCCCCCTCCCTCTCCTCCTTCCCCTCCCTCTCCTCCTCCATCTCCTTCTCCTCCTCCCCCTCCCTCTCATCCTCCTCCACCTCCCTCTCCTCCTCCCCCTCCCTCTCCTCCTACATCTCCTCCTCCACCTCCACCTCCTCCTCCTCCTCCCTCCCCCCCGCAACTCACAGCCCCCATTATTCTCACTTACCCTCACTTCCCTAATTCGATTGTGTCAACCCTCACATCGCGAAGTCCCATCTCCCTTCCTCCCTTCGTCCCTTCCTCCCTTTAGGAACCTGTTCAGTCGACACGCATTCGCCGGCATCCTTTTATTACTGCTTTATCAGTTGTTTTTTTTTCTTTCTTTAACATATATATATATATATATATATATTTTTTTTTTCTCTAGTTTTTATCTAAAATATATGTATTTGTTTGTGTTTGTGTTTTATGGTTTCTGTGTTTTTGTTATTATTATTATTACTATTATTATTATTATTATTATTATTATTATTATTATTATTATTATTATTATTATTATCATTATTATTATTTTGGTTCTTTGTATATGGTGATATACGTTACAGTTTGATCACTTTATTCTTCTTTCTCTTCTTTATCATTTTAATTTTATCCATTTATCTATTTCTACAATGCTACACCTTGATTCTCAAATCTTTATTTTAGGTCTCATTTTCTTTCTTCCAATTTTCTGTTTCCTGTTTCTTCATCCTTTTTACGTTTTCTCTCCGTCGCACTTTCTCTTCCTAATCCCCTCATTCTTATGCCTCTTCCTTTCCCATTTTCCTTCCAGTCTCCTCATTTCCATGTCTCTCCCTCTCTCAATATCCTCCATACCCCTTTTTCTCTTTCTCTTTTTCTTTGCCTCTCTTTCACTCTTTCTTTCTTTTTTTCTCTCTCTCACTCTCTCTCTGTCACTCTCGCTATCTCACTCTCGCTCTCTCTCTCTCTCTCTCTCTCTCTCTCTCACTCTTTCTCTCACTCTCTCTCTCACTCTCTCTCTCACTCTCTCTCTCTCTCTCTCTCTCTCTCTCTCTCTCTCTCTCTCTCTCTCTCTCTCTCTCTCTCTCTCTCTCTCTCTCTCTCATTCTCCCTTAATCTCCCCCTGCTCTGCCTCCCGCCTATCTTAATCTTCCATTATTCTCTATCTCCTCTTCGCCCCACCCCTCCCCCCACCCCCTCGAGGCTCAGGGACATGCTCCGACCCAGGTAGAATTTCCCTGAGCATTTCCTTCCCTCTGGAATTCATTTCTCAGTCTTCATTTCCACTTTTATTTCGGAACTTCGGCAATATCCTCCAGAGTTGGTTATTTCCGTGTTATCTTTCCCTTTCCCACTTCCTTATCTTTACCGTTTGTTCTAATTCTGGTTTATCATTATCTCTTGTTTTTCGTTTTGACTGCTGGTTGATGTGTATATATTTTTTTTGTTACCATATGTTCTTGATTTTTTTTTTATGACACTCATTAACCCTTTTTTAGAATGTAATGCACATTTTGTAAATTTTCGTCTATCTGAAATCTGGGACATTTGATTTTGAAATATTGAATCTCTATCTGCATCATCAGTGAAAATATTAAAAATCCCTACACTGATACCCTACCATCACATTAGTTGCCAAGTCTCACTTTTTGTGCCGTTTTTCGTCCGTTTTTTATTCGGCGCTCATATATCCATCATGATATTCGTGTCTGGATTTTTCTTTTCACACGTATATTTATCTCTTCTCTTCTATGTTTCTTCTTCCTCGTATTTATTTCTAAATCCGCTCGGTTTATAAATTCAAGGACTAGCATTTCCATGTTATTTACGTCCATATCCACGGTGTATTTGAATTGCTCCCTTTAAATATCCATTTATAATTCCACTTCTCTGTTTTTCGTGGCAGATCGGGCGTTCGTGTTGATGGCGCTGACGATGATAGCGAAAACAACGACAATGATCACCTTATCCTTACCTACTGGCTCCCTCTTCCTCTCCTCTCTTCGAACCCCGAACCCAGTCGTTCTCTCTATCTATCTCCACGTCTTTACTCTGTCTCTGTCTCTGTTTCTGTCTCTGTCTCTGTCTCTGTCTCTGTCTCTGTCTCTGTCTCTGTCTCTGTCTCTGTCTCTGTCTCTGTCTCTGTCTCTGTCTCTGTCTCTGTCTCTGTCTCTGTCTCTGTCTCTGTCTCTCTCTCTCTCTGTCTGTCTCTCTCTCTGTCTCTGTCTCTCTCTCTCTCTCTCTCTCTCTCTCTCTCTCTCTCTCTCTCTCTCTCTCTCTCTCTCTCTCTCTCTCTCTGTGCCTCTCTCTCTGTCTCTCTCTCTGTCTCTTTATCTCTCTCTCTGTCTCTCTCTCTGTCTCTCTCTGTGTCTCTCTCTTTCTCTCTCTCTCTCTCTCTCTCTCTCTCTCTCTCTCTCTCTCTCTCTCTCTCTCTCTCTCTCTCTCTCTCTCTCTCCCGCTCTCTTTCACCCTCCCTCCCTCCCTCCCTCCCTCCCTCCCTCCCTCCCTCCCTTCCTCCCTCCCTCCCTCTCTCCGCCCCCCCCCCCCCCTCCCTCCCTCGCCTCCCCGAAAAGATCTTTCATGAAGCAGGTGTAACTTTGATGCCTCTTTCCCTCTCAGCTCATTCGCTCTCCTGACCTGCTTCCTTTCTTGCGGCGCGGGTCGTCTGGGACACAGGCACGAACGCACAACACTAACTCAAATATATTCTTGTATACTTATGTACATGCAAATACACTCTGGCCAAAATACTCACGTGTTTAAATAGGTGCGTACATGTATACATACATACATACATACATACACACACGCACACACACACACAAACACGTGTGTGTGTGTGTGTGTGTGTGTGTGTGTGTGTGTGTGTGTGGGTGGGTGAGTGCGTGCGTGCGTGCGTGCGTGTGCGTGTGCGTGTAGGCGTGCGTGCGTGCGTGTGCGTGTGTGGGTGTGCGTGTGTGCATTCAAATAAACATACATCGTGCTTTTATATAGACATACATACAACCAACCATCCATTCACCCAGCCACCCACCCACCCACGCATCCACCCATCCACCCATCCACCCATCCACCCACCCACCCACCTAAAAAACAAAAATCGAAATCTAAGTCGGAGCCCCGCGGACGCAATCGAACGTGGCGTGAGCTCCATCGCGCGGAAGGTAAACAAACCGAGAGAGGAAGAGCTCGCCTCGTGTGCTCCTCGTCCAAGGTGTACCAATGGGTAATAGAAATGTTATGGCGGGATATTGCAAGCCGGAGTCGTGTTAACGGGGTAGTATGTGCAGAAGGTCAAGGGAGAATGGGGAGGGGGAAGGGAGTAGGTGAGAGGGTGAAGGAGAGGGGGAGGGGGGGAGGGGGAGGATAGGGAAAGGGAGGAAGAGGGAGAAGGGTAAGGATAGGGATGGAGGGTGGAGGAGGGATGGGGAAAGGGAGGAAGAGGGAGAAGGAGAAGTGTAGGTATGGAGGGTGGAGGAGGGATGGGGAAAGGGAGGAAGAGGGGGGGAAGATAAGGATGGGGATAGGGATAGGAGTTGTGTGTATGTATATATATGTGTATATATATATATATATATATATATATATATATATATATATATATGATATGTATATGTATGTATATTTTAAAAAAAATGCTGACATCGATTTATCCGTGTCTTTCTATGAGTGTTTGCGTTCCGTTTGCATGTATGCCCGTGCGCCGTAATCCCCCCATCGCCGTAAACCAGCGGCAAGGTAAACACGTTATATCACCGAGAAACAAAACAAACGTTCGACAGTCGCGTTTGACAGCAACCTCGGTGTTTATTTACAGATATGCAATGATACAGGGGAGTGGGCGTGACTGCATGCTTGCGTATGTGATTGGCTGTCGCACTCTGAAAGGAAGTGATCTTTGAAGGAAGAAAATGAAAAGGGCGATAAAGGGAAGATATAGTTAATTGAAAGAGAGGCAGAGATAGATAGCTAGCAAGATAGATAAATAGATAGATAGATAGACGGATAGAGATGGAGATAGAGACAGATAGAGATAGAGATAGAGAAAAAGAAAAAGAAAAAGGAAAAGGAAAAGAAAAAGAAAAAGAAAAAGAAAAAGAAAAAAGAAAAGAAAAAGAAAAAGAAAAAGAAAAAGAAAAAGAAAAAGAAAAGAAAAGAAAAAGAAAAAGAAAAGAAAAGAAAAGAAAAAAGAAAAAGAAAAAGAAAAAGAAAAAGAAAAAGAAAAAGAAAAAGAAAAAGAGAGAAAGAGGAAGAGAAAAAGTAAGAGAGAGAAATAGAACAGGAACGAGAACGAGAGAGAGAGAAGAAAGAAAAACGCAAGGGTCCCTCAGAGGTTATTCTTGACGTCTTAGCCTTCAGGAATGACTACGGCCTCACTGAACGCCCTCGTTACATCAGCTCCTCGAAGTGTTGTCCTTTCGGATCGCCT